>NW_027460058.1:0-33097 GCF_025594145.1 Primulina tabacum
AAGCTACGTGGGAGTCTGAGCCGGAGATGAGAAGTCGATACCCTGAGTTATTCGGTGAGTGCTAATTTCGAGGACGAAATTTATTTTAAGGGGGGAAGGATTGTAGAACCCGTAAGTCAGTAGACGTATAAGCCATGCATAATTCTAGATTTTTTTAAATTTAATTGACTTCATTGCATAATTATTTTAAATGCATTTGTTTGAAGTTAATTATTTTATTATTCCAGTTCAGTAGTTTGATTTTTAGCATTTCAGTTATTTCAGTGAGGCCGGACCGGAGTTGGAGTTTTGAGATAGAATTTAAGATTCGAGAAATATTTCTAGAAGTTAATTTAGCTAGCAACCAAGTTCATTTAAGTTAGAAAGGGAGGTTTGAGGATTTAATTTAATTATTTGAGGTGATTAAGAAATGAACTCATTTAAGTTATTTAATTAAGGGGTTAGCTCACTAAAATTATTTAAAGGATTAGTAAGGCTTTCAAGGATTATTAGTTGACTAGATAATCAACATTTCCCTTTATTTTATCATGCATTTTTCGGCCACCCTTAGTGCTAGAAGATTCATTTTCCAACTCATCAACTTTGACCAATTCCTTGCATGTAATTAGTAGGATAATTCTAGGATTTTTGGGAGCACAATTTAATTAATTAATGGACATATCCTAGACTAGAAAACAAGCAAAAATCGGCCACTACCTCTAGAAACATCCACCAACTCATTTGATATCAAACCATAATTCAAAATTCAAATTTGGGAAGACTTGGTCTTGATATGATCCTATTATTGTGCACCCTTCTCCTCACCTTCATAACCATCACTCCCCCTCCACCTCCACCGAAAATAAGACCCCTTTTCAGAGGTAAAAATCGTGAGTCTTAGCTAGAGGGAAGGCAAGAAAAATCGAGAGCAAAAAAGGTAGACAAGAAGCGCTCCATCTCCTCCGTGCCGCGTCGTCATCGTTTCGTTCGTTTTCTTTCGAAACGAAACCAGGCATGTCTAGATTCTTTCTAAACCTCAATCAAGTCATATTATCATTTATTTTTCAGTACATGATCATGTTTATTCAAGCAAAAATCGAGATCCATGTCAAAACTTTTGAAAACAACACATGCAGAATTTGCGATTTTCCTTGGCAAGCTTCACGGTTTCTTTTGGTTTGTGAGTTTCAGGTATTGGATCGACTCCAGACTCCCAAGGCGGCTTGTATACATGTATTAGGATGCATTAGGACCATGTTGGTCCATTCAAACCAGCCCCATGCTTGCCGGAAATTCAGAATGACAGCAACCTCCCCATAGGTGCAGAAATGTTGTTCGAAAAATTCAGTTTCTTGTCATGGAGGAAGGATCTGATCTTGGCTGCCCCAAGGGCCTATAGCCATGGTTGGATCACTTCCCTAGCAAGTCTAAGACGTGACTAAGTTGCCCTTTTGGTGGCTTGGTCCATGGTTCATCGGTTTTTAATAAAAACATCACAACAGCCCCTATACCCCTTCGGCTACTTCGGTTGGACAGCTTTTGGTTTCGGTTTGGTTGCTTGGTATGGATCTTGGTTGGCCTATGGCCCTTAGCCACGGTTCATATCATTCTCCTAGATGTCTAGATCATGTCATGGTCAATCAAATGGCCATTGGAATGACACGAGACATCGATCATAGCATAAACACTACACACGCATGCACGTTGCTCTCGGTTGGACCCTTCGGTTGAGATTTGGTGTGATGCGGATTGTGGCTGGCCTAGGGCCCTTAGCCATGGTTCAAATCATTCCTTGGGATTTTGGTAAGAGTCTTTGGTCGGTGGTTCACGCCCCTAATGGCCTTTAGTCTCGAAACCAACGCAAGTCTTGTAGTTGCGCAGCTGCTAGAAATTACAGGAAGTTGCTGTGTCGGTTCAGAGGCTCGTTCGAGTTCTTGGTTGGCTTTTAGCCCATGGCCTTGGACTGGACAGTGCCTCATTGAGTTGGGAAGGTCATGTTTTTGACCGTTTGTCATTTGGATCATTTTTGAGGTCGTACGAGAATTTACGGTGCAATGTGCCAAATTGACTCTCGAAAGAGAGTTTCGTGTTTTGGCCTCCATTTCATCTAGATTTCGACCCTATCATTTTAGGAGCATTATTTTATGATTTTTCAGCGTATTTTAATCATGACTATACGTCGGTTCAGTGTCGGTTCAAGTTGGCTCGGAGTCATGATTAAATGCGAAGTCATTAGGCATCATAGTCGCATCTTTTGAACGTAAATTGCATAGTTGGTCAAGTTTAAGCTATTGCATAATTTTCATGGCACAGTTAGGTTGCAGCGAGCCTGGGAACGATCCAATCCAATCCAGTTGGTAAAATTACAGGAATTTTCATTACGCCAGTTAATTATTTTACGTGCATTAAATAGAAAATGATTATTTTTGAGATTTATGCGATATGGCTTGTGGTTCATTCACTATGTGGGAGTGTTATTTTATACGGTCGCCAGTGACCGATCATTTCAGTATGGTACCACCCGGTCGCCAGTGACCGGCCAGCTCAGTTCAGTTTCAGCCTCCCCGGTAGCCAGTTACCGATCAGTTCAGCTTAGTGCAGTGGCCACAGGCGTAAAACATAATCTCAACAGAAAATTTTACCAGATATTTCAGTACAGGCTCCAAGGAGCAAATATTTTTACAGTGATTTCCAGTTCAGTTATGCACGTATTATAATTGCTTAGTACAGATTATTTTCAGTATGCCTCAGGACAGGATATGTTAACTCATGCATATTTTAAATTCAGATTTTTACTCGTTACCTGCGATATATGCATGCTGAGTCTTTAGGCTCACTAGACTTGATTGTTGTAGGTACTGATGAGGCCAGGGCCGAGGGCGGGACCAGTGAGCCAGCTTGAGTCGGCAGTAGTGGCACCCGAGGACCTCAGTGCAGCAGTTGTTATTTTTTTCCGCAAACAATTTTTATCAGTCGTTGGAAAATTTTTAAATTGTTGTTGTTGGCAAAAACTTTATTTTCTTCCGCTGCTATTATTTTAAACATTGAACTTGATTCCCCAGTGATTTTATGAATGAGGCCATTTAAGTTCTTTAAAAAAAAAAAGAAAATTTTTAATTTTCCGCAAATTTTCAAGAAAGGAGTTTTAGGCCCTTCACAAAATCAGCATACACCAAGTGGTCGTGCAATTCTAGATCAATGTCTCTGACCACACTAGTAGCTGACAGCTCTTCCCCTGATGGGACGGTTACTGAATAATTCACGTCGAGTCCAATGGTCTTGATATCCAAGTGACTAGCGAACGCTTCTGATATAAATGAATGGGTGGCACTTGAGTCTATCAGGGCCTGAGTAGCTATTCTCTTAATGAAAATATTTCCTGAGAGACGTTAGCACAACACAAACTTATATCCCAAAAATTCTAACATTAACATCAAACATAGCAGAAAATTATTATCCCAAATTACTCAAAATATTACTAGCACCTTAGTAATCCCAAATAAAATTCCACATGCAAGGCAAAATTAATACTGAGCTTAGGTAGAAAAATTTACCTGTCAGTAAAGTCGTGTCTGGGTTCGCCTCTTGTGCATGCATAGCGAATACTCTGCCTTGAGTAGGCTGCTTCCACTGTGGGCACTCCTTCAGCATGTGGTTGGTAGCTCCACATTTAAAACACTTGCCGGATCCCCATAAGCACTGTCCGAGATGCTGGCGATTGCACTTCTGACACACTGAGAAATTACCGGGCTTCTGAGGCACCCCCTGCTGCTGAATTAGACCTTTGCCCTTTGGCGGTCCTTGATATGGTTTCTTCCCCGGCGGCCCCTGAAACGCCCTCTTAAACTGAGGTCTCTGATGCTGCTGCTGCTGGTGTTGCGGTGGTGCTTGGTAGGGCCTCTTGCCCTGCCTGTCCATCTCGATATCCCTCAGATCCTGCTCTGCCGCCAATGCTCTAGATACGGCGACTGCATAGCTAGTAGGACCAGCTACTCTCACATCGTGGCGCAAGATCGGCCGCAATCCATCCATGAAATGCCTCAGCTTACTCTGGGCATCATTAGCTATCAGGGGTACGAAATGACACCCCCTCTCAAACTTCCTCACAAAGTCTGCAACACTACTGTCTCCCTGTCGCAGTGTCATAAACTCACCAGTTAGACGGGAACGTACTTCTTCAGTGATGTACTTAGAGTAGAAAACCTCCTTGAAACCATTCCAAGGCAAAACATGTAAGTTGATTGCCACTGATGCACTCTCCCACCATAGTCTGGCATCCCCTGACAGAAGGAACGTGGCACACCTGACCCTATCTGCATCGGTCAGTTCCATAAAGTCAAAAATTACCTCGATGGACTTAATCCATCCCTCAGCTATCATCGGGTCGGTGGTACCCGAAAACTCCTTAGGATTCATCCTCCCAAATCTCTCATACACTGCTTCTGGTCTGGGCCTCAACCCCGCATCTACTGCAGTCTAGTTCCTCGCAAACTGTGCGAAGAACTGAGTCATTCCTGCATGCATTTGTGCATGCATATCTGGCGGTGGAGGTGGAGGTGGAGGAGCGTCTCCCCTCTCTTCCCGAGGCTCTCTGTCCTCATCCCTCGTTTCCCGGTCAACCACACGTCTAGAAGGCATTCTGTTCTAAAAATTTACCCAACACGTAAACCCACTATGCAAGAATATATAATAACAATAGCATAGATGCACGTACTCTGAACTCAAAAATGTAAACAGGATGAAATCATGACAATGCGCTTACTACATAACATAATTCAAAACTTTAAAACTTACAGACTTGAGGTGTGACTTCGTGAGCTTCTTGCGACTGGCAGTAGGCATAATCCTTTACAAGAACACCGCTCTGATACCAACTGTAACGTACCGTACTTTTACTATTCAAAATTTGCGGAAAAATTAAAAATTCTCTTAAATAAAACATGAACGTTCAAAATTCGATAAAATAATTGTACGTCTCAATCAGTTGTCACAAACAAAGGTCTAAAAATAGAGTTTGACAAAAGTGTTTGAACATTTTCATAAAAACTTAAAAACATGGCGGTCCTCGGGTTTAGCCTCCCGCTCAGTCCAAGCCTGCTCCTTGGTCCCCACCTCCTGTCTCCTCATAAACATTCTCACCTGCATCGATCAAGTCTAGTGAGTCTAAAGACTCAACACGTATAAACTGGAGATAACGAGTACTACGTAATAAAATCACATGCAACTTTAAAATAGGACATACATACTTTAAACTTGAACTTTTAAGATAAAACTTGAACATACGTACATACATACTTAGACGTGCCATAAACATAAAACTTTTCGTAAACATGCTTGCTTCATACATACTTGAGCATACATAACATCATTTTGCGTAGAGGATGTTTCAAAGCAAGTGACCCATAACATATTTCGCCTGATCACACTAAACCACAGTACTGGGATGACAGGGACGTATCCACTGCCACATACATGAGATCCCCGTTCATAATTTAAAGGGCTGATTGGTCCACCTTCATAATTTAACGCTTTCCAATCATGATCTAAACCCGTTCATAATTTAACGGGGCGGAGAGGTCCTCGGCCACGTTCACCGACTTCCAAACTCATTCATAATTTGGTCACAAGACAATTAGCATACCTCAAAAAATTTGAAATATTTTATTTTGCACGTCAACATACTTACTTAGCGTTGGAGGATTCGTTGGACTTCGATTGGGTCCGTTGCTGCCATACTAACCATGAATTTACAATACTTAACTTGCATTGCTTAGACGTAGGTACACATGCTCACCACCAAACTCCACAAATAACTTAAGACGTTCTAAAACACTTGGGAATTGACCTCATTTAAATCAATGTACTAAACCATCACAAGAAATCCCAAAGCAAACGTTTAAATTTTCCCAAAACATGAAGTACACGGACCCCGGGTCCGGGTCCGTGTGTGCGCGCAAAGAAAGTACCAACAAAAGGAAGGGACACGGACCCCGTGCCCGGGTCCGGGTCCGGCTCCGGGTCCGTGTAGACTCAGTAAAAATACACTTCGACGGATATAAAGGCACGGACCCCGTGCCCTGGTCCGTGTGGGGGTCCGTGTACTCTCGCAAAAAGGACAGTCAAGAAGAAACAAAGACACGGACCCTGTGCCAGGGTCCGTGTTCGGGTCCGTGTACTCTCGTTGGACGCGAACTCGCGAAAATCCTGTACATGTCATGCTTACTGTAAGGCCCAAGATTTTATATCGTGTTAAATTACGATTATTGATTTTAATCGAGACGATTAAGAGAGGGGCTAACCGAGACATGAATTGAGATCGCGTGGAAAAATTAATGTGCGAGGGCAGTAGCATCGGCGCACATGCGCGACCGGATGCGCGCACATGCGCCAACCAGGCAGAAGACCTCGCGCATATGCGCGGAAGATGTCGCGCATATGCGCGAGCCTGTGCAAGTGAAGTCCAGAGGACCTCGCGCATATGCGCAGAAATGAGTCGCGCATATGCGCGAGCTACCAAGGCCGAGACCCGTAGGTCTCGCGCATATGCGCCAGTAATGTCGCGCATATGCGCGAGACATGCAGATTGAGGAGTCGCCAAGTTTCTTGATTCATGCATGTATATATATATATATATGTAAATGGACGAGATTTACATTGAATTATCCGAAGAAGCTTCGGGAAAAGACTCCGTCCGTGATTTTCGAAATTGAATTACGAGCGAACCGTCTGTTTGATTTTAAATCCGACTTCAGTAATATGTTCCTATCGACGTAGGCTACAATTGGACGTAAGTTTTGCTACGTTTTGATATGTTTTGAAATTATGATGTTGTCAGAATTGAATGGAATTCATATATGATGTTCTTGACATGTTAGACATCATAGAGTCGAAGTCAGATTAAGAAACGGACTGATTATGGAATTGTTATGAATTTTGGAGTCGATTTGATTGAGAATCGATATCCGATTTATATTACCGTTGAAATTATGAGTTATATCGATAGTGATTATGAGTTCTGGTATTATATCTGTGGTGTTGGAATTGACGGGGTTATCGAGACTGTATGATTATGCCGTCGAAACATCCGTAAATTGATATTGATCAGACTCGGTATTGGTTGAGATGGTATTGTGGTATCATATGTCGATTGGCATTGATCAGATTATGTTTTGATTTGAGTATTGATCAGAACAGGTTTTGAACTGAGTTATATACTGATATTGTATCTATTCGATTGTCATTATCAGATTGGGTATGAACAGAGTTGACTTCAATACTTCGTCTTCGTCGGACCGAGAAGATAAATGTATAAATTAATGTTGAGTTGGGATTGCACAACTCGAGTGAGGTTTGGCTCGAGTTTCCCTAAATCACATACTTTACCTTAGTGTATTGATTTGATTGATATACTTGTTCTCTTGATTGATAGATAGCAGGTATTAGACGAGTAATCTTGTGACAGAAGCGCCTGATAGTGGTGGTATCACCACGGGCACATTGCACGATGTCACAAGATAGTGTATTGGCGATAGTGCCAAAGTCTGTCACCGGATGATTGGCTATCGATGTGGATAGAAATGTGGCTTCTTCTATTACTGGTAATCGGTACTGTATTGATGTGGATAGAATGTAACTCTTCTATTACTGATGATCGATATCATATCGATGTGGATAGAATTGGAGTTTCTTCTATTACTGGTGATCGATACTATATCGATGTGGATAGAATCAGACCTTCTTCTATTACTGGTGATCGATACCCTATCGACGTGGATAGAACTGAAGTCTTTTCTATTACTGTTGGTCGATATGGGAATGCCAACTTCTGGAAACCGGGATCCCTAGACTAGGATTGAGTCTAGTCTTAAATTTGGAGTCATGAGTCTAATTGACAGGTTATATTGATTTATGTTGATTATGTTCCTGAATATGGTACATATCGATTTATGTTCCTGATAATGGTACATGTTTAGAATAGGATTCATTCTTGATATGGATTTATATTCTGATTTGAATACATGTTAGAAATATCTGTTATATGCTTTTATATTGTCTTTATGATTGCATGTATACATGATTTATACTGAGAATGTAATTCTCACCGGAGTTATCCGGCTGTTGTCTTGTTTGTATGTGTGCATGGCAACAGGTGGGATAGGATCAGGGTCAAGAAGAGAAAGAGGCTGGACTAGATAGCGTGGAGATCCGGGCTTCGAAGCAACTTAGGATTCAGCACTGAGATATAGTTGAACCTAGTTGAATTCTTGTAGATAATACAAGATTTGTATATTTATGTTTAATATGTAATTTGAATTGAATTACATTACGTTTCCGATTGATATTTAAAAAAAAAATTTAGACCCTGTTTATTATAATTGTTTGAATTATTCCTAAAGACGATTAAGGAATGAATTAGCGTCCGGGTCCCCACACTTACATTCTAGACTTGTTCGTACGGACCATGAACCGACACCTCGAGACACATCCTAGCATGCCAAAACATAGAACCAACTTCATACAAGCACCCAAAACAATGACATCCACCTTACGACACATACAATTCAAAAACATGGCAATTGACACCAAATCGGTTCCTACGACTTCTAGTGTATTCGATTGCCTATCAACGCTGAACGACATGTAAAATAAAAACCCAACATCATACTAATCATACCTAGACGTAGCAACGATCACCCGTCGTTTTCCAACGAAGTCTGCCACAATAAAATCTCAAAAACGCATCAATACATAATTTTCTGAAAAATGCAGTTTGAGCAGTCCCACGAAAAACGTCATAACTCACTCAATTTTTATCCAAATATTTCGAATTCTATATCAAATCGAAGGTATCAAAAATTTCTTCAATTTTCACGTTGAAAGTCTTCTCAGATTCACGACTGTAAAATCGCAGTATTCGAAAAGACAGTAAAAACGAGTTTCAGATCTAAATTTTTTCTCAAAACTGATCCAAACCCCTTTCTGCTCAAACGACGAACGTCATACATAAATTTTACGCATAAAAGTAACCCGACACATAATATGACAAGATCGATACAGAAATAACAGAATATACGTGCCTTTTGATAATTTGAAATACCGTAACGACGACACCGAAGCGGAGACGGAGTGAGGGTCGATCCGGGACGAACGTGGCGCTAAAATCTTGTAATAAAATTCACGAAAAGTTGCTGGAATAATGAGGGGATGGGGAAGCTGCAAGAACTTGTAGAACCCTAGGTTTTCTTTTCCAAAATATGAATGAATGGATGAGTATGTGTTTGTGTGTGTTGTGTGATACGTTTATGTGTGTGTGTATAGTGTGTGTGCGTGTGTTAGAAATATTTTAGGGAGTGATTTGTGTTTAATTAAACCATTAACCATGCTAATCAATATACTAATTAAAATGTTACTCAATTAGCCAATTAATTAAAATGCTATCTCTACTCACCTTTAAATAGAAATCCCATAAATAAAATAACACACATTAAATGCTAATTTTAAAAGTTTCAAACTCTTAAATCACTAACAACTTAATAAATTAGTTAAAATGCTCCAACCTCAACTTAAAATAAAATACCATATTTAAAATCGCTAAAATCGTCACCGGTCTCTTTTTTTCCTCGATCCCGCCTCGAGTAATCGCTTGAAACATGAAACTCGAAATACATTTTAACGTGCATCACATAAACATAATTAATTTAAAATAATGCATTTAAATAAATCATGCATGGCTGAAACTCAATTTAAACCTAAATAAATTCTTTAATAATTAGATAAATGCATGTGTTATACGTGTATTGAATTTGGGCACTACAAGTAGTGCAAGTTTTGATTTTGGCAAATATATTTTTGTCCAGAGTCTTGTAGAGGATGTCTCTCGCAACGTTATCCAGATTTGCCTTCTTTTTGTCTTCAGCTGTCCATTCGGATATGTGCTTTTCTATCATTTGAGTAGCACCTTCGATTGTAGCTGCAGCTGTATTAACTTTCAAGATTTTCATCGGGCCATTAGTGATAATATACCACATATCATCATCTTGGGCTGCTAGATGTGTCTGCATACGAATTTTCCAATCATCATAATCTTCTTTAGAAAACATCGGAATTTTATTGAAAGAAGCCATAAGTGTTCAAAGGGAATATCAGTGTTTGAGAAAACCCCGCTCTGATACCACTTGTTAGGATCGAGAAAGAGTTTAGAGAGGGGGGGTGAATGAACTCTTTCAAATTTTCTCGTATAAAATGTTGGTTTCAACCGTTTTTAAACGGTTGAGACAATTCTTCTCAAACGATTGGAAATGTGAACCACTATTTAGTGCGGAAGACAATTCACAATTTCCAATAGAAACTTGAACACGTTAACAAGCTTGTTTAATAATTAGAAACAAAGAAAATGCTTGCGATAAGTAAAGTGACACAATGGTTTTTATGGATGTTCGTAGAATGAATACTCCTACGTCATCCCTTCTTCCTTATTAGGAAGATTTCCACTATAAGACATTGGCTCTACAAACTTTTTGCAACAGCCCACTCCAATCAGGACTTATCACACTGTCTGTTTTGGAATTTTTAGTGATCACTTTACATTTCTGGATTTTAAGAACACTTAGTTCACCAGAGACAGAGAATAAATCAAATAACCGAAAGGTTACTGATGTGAACAATCAGTTTGTTTTGAGTAACACGAAATTGATCATGAGAAGATCGAGTGTAATGATGTTTTAAGTGTGCTGATAGAGCGATGAAGTATGTAAGCTTGTAGTAGCGCTCTGAGATCTTTTTGTGTATGCTAGCAACGAGATTTTTTAGCTGTTAGATCAAGAGGTGTCTCAGCTAGCACATTCCTTCGTTAATATATATGCAATCTTCTTAACGGTCGGAAAAGATGCAGCAACGTTAACCTGATCTACTGAATAGATGAGTTGCTGTCGACTTGATGAGCATTAAATGATCTTTCATAGAGGCATTTAATGTTCCTTTTGCTCGGCATAGTTCTGAAGCGCTTTACCTGAAGAGTTTTTTTTATAGTAACTGTCTTCTTTAATCAGAACTGGAAGTCTATACTTGGTCTACCCTTTCTGGGATAAAAATATAAATGCAGATCATTATTGGAACTGATGAAAGTATACGTTGACTTCAAGACGGTGTAGTATTTTGAATGTATCAAGCCGGTCAGAGAATGTCTTAGAGCTATAAATAATTCTCTTTAATGATCCGGTTCTGAGAATCATTAAAGTCCAAGCTGAATCTGCTAACGATCTGAAGTAAGCTGTTGAGACTTCTTTGAGCTTTAGCCTGTTAGGAAGATATACCAGCTGATGAGCCGAGCGGTC
This sequence comes from Primulina tabacum, assembly GCF_025594145.1. Taxonomy (NCBI): domain Eukaryota; kingdom Viridiplantae; phylum Streptophyta; class Magnoliopsida; order Lamiales; family Gesneriaceae; genus Primulina; species Primulina tabacum. The sequence goes on from NW_027460058.1 coordinate 11,313, forward strand.
GAGCTGATGCATATCTCATATACGAACCGCAGCTGATTTTTTTTGTCATACACCAAAATTCTTGGGAATAATATTTTCTTAATATAATCACATCACATTATTATAATAAGGTGTCATAGACCATTTTTATATAATAATATGACATTATTCAAATATACATATACAATAAATAAAGAGTAACACGATAAAAATATATAAACAGCGTAATAATGTAATCATGTCATGTTATTATAATGAGGCGTCATATACTCTTTTAATATAATAACATGATATTATGTATTAAATATATATACAGTAAAAATAAATAATCAGTAAAATAAATGTTCTTACTCTTGAATATTGTTATATTTTTCTTGTGTTTTTGAGCTTAGAAAAATACGGAGAACCGAATAATGTGTTAAAAATAAAAAATTTATTGATGGATTAGTACATTATTCACGTAAGTGATCTGTCGTAAAACATTCAAAAATTTTATCTCGTTCTATTGATGTCATTATTCATGTCGTAAAAACAAAACAAAACAAAACAAAACAAAAATTGACATGAAAAATTCGAAGTAAAGTTCAACATCTTCCTACTTAAGACAAACCAGCCCCTGAAATTGAATGCCGTTTCTCATTTCCCCTCCTTTTGTTGTCTGATGGATGATTCAATCCATTGTTTAGATTTCCATAACCTTAACATTTGATTTCTCACACGCGATTTAGATTCAATTGCGGATTTTTTAAAATTATTATTTGGCGTGAAAATGGGTTCCTCGGAGCAATCTTCAATGATCGGCGGGCCCAAGTACGCTCAGATGCAAAAGGAGGCGTCGCCGGCCGAATTCCCGATGATGATGTCATCGTTCTTGTCGTTTCATCCGGCCACTGAATTCACTCGGATTTTTGATGAGTTGCCCAAGGCTACCATTGTCCAGGTCTCTCGCCCCGATCCCAGCGATATAAGCCCCATGCTACTGGGTTACACCATTGAGCTGCAATACAGACAGGTTTGATGTCTCCGTGAATTCTTGTCTGATTGCAATATAAACCTTTAAATTGAATACATTCTCTCATTTCCCCTCCTTTATGTTCTCTGGAATTTTGAGGATATATCGGAAAAAGCAAAGAAAATTCAGACAAACATTTACTGGTCGATTACTAATTGAATACTTCCATGGGCCTGTTAAAGGTACAAAAGATTCATTGCTGCTACCTGTCGGCTTTGTCAAAAAAGTCCATGTTTTTTTGTTTGTACTTGAGAATCCATTAGACCTAATTCTTGTTTTAGGTTTGTTTTGACAACTATATATTCCTTTGCTATTTGAGGGTATGGATCAGAGGATTTTCAAATAAACTATGTTATATAGACATAACATAATGAAGTTTTTCCTTCTTTTAGGTTGCATCAGATTAAGAGCATGCATATTTTAGCAAAACTGAGATCGTCTTTTCATATGAATTTTTTACTTCTAGTAAGTGCAAGCTTTTATGCACTATTTGAGAACTGAAATTCACTTTTGTATAATCTGAAGTTCTGATTGTCACACTATTGCTCCTTAGTTCAAGTGGCAGTTAGTGAAGAAAGCTTCGCAAGTTTTTTATTTGCACTTTGCTCTCAAGAAGCGGAAATTTATCGAGGAGATTCATGAGAAGCAAGAGCAGGTATATTTTATTCTCGTTTTTATGCCATTTTCCCCGACAATTACTGGTTCTGTTTTATAGTTGTTGTTCACATCAGACGAAAATACTATGGTTGTCGCTCTTGTGCTTGGAATGAGCTATGATGGTGTAAATTTATCTTGTGTCTTTAATCTTCATTGTAAGTTATTTTCTCCTATCTTTTAAAGGTTAGAGAATGGCTTCAAAATTTAGGAATCGGAGACCATGCAACAGTTATGCAAGATGATGAAGAACAGGATGATGAGGCTATTCCTTCACGTTTAGACGAGAGTGCTAGAAACAGGTGCTTCTTAATCAAGGATGACTTATGCAAATGATATAAAGTATGCTGTAGCTTCTTCTTGTAATACTTATAAAGCTTACAGGTGTTTTTTTGTTCAGAGATGTTCCATCTAGTGCTGCCATTCCAATTATCAGGCCTGCACTTGGAAGGCAACATTCTATCTCGGAGCTAGCAAAAACAGCAATGCAGGGATACTTAAATCACTTCCTCAGTAATATTGATATCGTGAACTGCCAAGAGGTAATGCCAGGTCATTTTTTCAAAGCTATGTTGTTCTCCTTTGTGTTTATCATTGGAATTTGAGTTTGACATTCTAAATATGATCTTTTCATATTTGGCCCTCTGTTGATACGTGTGTAAAAGGTGTATTTGAGATTCTGAGTAGAGCATTTTACTATAAGCTAATCATGTACATTGTTCACAAGTACAAAATTGTTGAATTATCAAGAAAGAGGAGATATTATCATTTATGAGAATTTTCATTTTTTTAAAATTAATCTGGACTCTGTGTTTGCTTCGACTCCCTATTTATAGAAAAGCCCAAACCGATTCACACTTTGTTGATGTGTTTTAAGCTGAGCTAGTGACTTTTACAAGGTTCATATTGCACACGCATATTTACTTTTGTCTAACTTTCATGTGGGTATGTTGCATTTCTATGATGGTTGTCTCCTTGATGGTCGTAAGAAAAAAGGCTAAACACGAAAGATGTATGATCATACAGGAAACATTTTATTACTGTTGGATGGACATTGTCTGGCTCTGCACATATGACAATGTTTCTGGCTTCATTTCTGCAGATATGTTACTGCCTGGTTGTTTGGATTTTTTTTACAAATCTTATTGTTGTAGTTGAATATCATAGGTGTGCAGATTTTTGGAAGTTTCCAAGTTATCCTTTTCCCCAGAATATGGTCCAAAGCTGAAGGAAGACTATGTTATGGTAAAGCATTTGCCAAAAATTTTGGGCAATAACAGTGACAGAAAATGCTGCTCGTGTCAGTTGTTCAGTTGTTGCAGAGATAATTGGCAAAAGGTCATATTGATCTCTCTAGATTGATTTCATGGTGTAATTACTTTGTTTGGGAAGAAGATGGTGCATATTTTTTGTTATTAAATCAATTTATTGTTACTATTGGTGACTTTGATTGGAATTTGGATATCAGATGGTTTTATTTATGTATTTTTCCCTGAGACATGTTTTATATTCCTCGTAAATCATATTCCAACAATTGTCTGAGATGTTGATACAAAGAGCCATCACTGGCGATTACTAAAGATAGGTTGTATTTGAATTAATGATGCTTCTTGCAGGAGTTTTTCCACCTACATTGTGCTAGATGAATATTTTAATATCCCTTCTGCCAAATAGAAATTTTCTGGGATATGTTGTAATTTTCTAGTATTTGTCATGAAAACTGGAAAAATTGCAAAATGTTGCACTTTGTAGTCAGGGTTTAGCTCGGCATTTCCTTCTCTTCTAGCCTGCGTAGATTACTGTGATCTCATAGAAGTTGAGATATTTACATTTTGTCGATCTGCAGGTCTGGGCTGTGCTAAAACCTGGATTTTTGGCTTTTCTGAGGGAACCTTTTGACCCCAATCCTCTAGATATTGTTGTTTTTGATGTTCTACCAGCCTCAGATGGTAATGGAGAGGGTCGAGTATCATTGGCGAAAGAAGTTAAAGATCACAATCCTTTACGCCACTATTTCAGTGTAGGCTATGTTCATTACATTTTTGCTTCAGTTGAGGTTTTGAATGATTGAGAATCACATACTTTCAAGGATTTTTGCCTCTTCATTGTCCATGTGTAATTGAAGCAAAGTAACTGCTAGTGATATTATGAACTGCCTTCTGCAAAAATCATATGCATAGATTCCCTTCTCTTTAGGGTTCAGTGCATGAGAGTTATTTCTTCGCTAAGTTGGAACTATCTTGTTAATGACAATGAATAACCTAATTTCTTATATGTAATTTATGGATGTATGACATAGGTTGCAATTGTAGCTTGCAAACTACCAATCAAAAGAAAATATTATAGCTTGAAAACTGCATTTTAATGAACTTAAGGGCCATATGCTATAGGTGATTTGTGGAAGTCGGAACATAAAGCTTAGAACGAAAAGTAATGCCAAAGTTAAAGATTGGGTTGCCGCAATCAATGATGCTGGTCTTAGGCCACCCGAAGGTTGGTGTCACCCCCATCGTTTTGGCTCTTTTGCTCCTCCTCGAGGTTTGACTGAAGATGGTAGTCAAGTTCAGTGGTTCATTGATGGTCGTGCTGCATTTGAAGCTATTGCTTTGGCTATTGAGGGAGCAAAATCGACGGTATATTCTCGAACATCCATTGTGTTTATAATTGGCGTTATACCTGCTAATTTTTTGTTGTTATTGGTGATGATATTCAAATCAGATATACATATGCGGGTGGTGGTTGTGCCCCGAACTTTACTTGTGCCGTCCATTTCTTGCTCAATCATCTACTCGGCTTGATTCTTTACTGGAAGCTAAAGCCAAGGAAGGTGTTCAGGTAAATAGGTTCACATAGATAATTATTTGTTTTCTCTCTGGTGATTCTCTTGATGAACAAGTTATGTTTATGGTTATCTTACTTATTTCTTGTTTCATTAAAGTGATATCTTCTACTAGCTGACGTAGGCCATAACTCTGTTAATTTGTATTTTATGATTAAGGTCAGAGTAATGGGTCTGGATAAATATATTGGTTGGTTTAACAAGGGACCTAAACGTGATTTGTGTGTCTTATGCTTCTTATAGTTTGTGGAGATCTAAACTAGTATTGGCATCATGACAAGTTTGTAGGAATATCATTTTGTGATAAACTTAACAAGGACTAATTTTTCCTTGCTATGTCTTGCAATGTCTCGTCTTGAAGATGCTGCTTTGATGCTGTATTAAGTTGTTGCCTATTGCTTTTATTGAGCTGGAAATGGTCCCATGGAAGAGTATTGCTAGTTTTTTCTTGTGATTGTTTCATTTTTCGGCTTGAACGTCTGGTGACATGGATTTATCATGTTTTGTTAGGTACATATTCTTCTGTACAAAGAGGTTGCTCTAGCTCTGAAAATTAACAGTGTCTATAGCAAGAGAAAGCTTCTGGGCATTCATGAGAACATCAGAGTGCTTCGATATCCTGACCATTTCTCTTCTGGTGTTTATTTATGGTGTGCTTTCTATTAGAGTTGCAATTATTTACAACATCCATTCATGTTTGTATAGATAAGCTTTTGCTTTTCAAACTGATAATTGCATCTGTTGATATTGGATCCTCTCCTATATAGGTCCCACCATGAAAAAATTGTCATTGTAGATCACCAGATATGTTTCATTGGAGGACTTGATCTGTGCTTTGGACGTTACGATTCTGGCGATCATAAAATTGGTGATCATCCCTCTTCAATATGGCCTGGCAAGGATTATTACAATCCAAGGTGTGTATGAACCTGTGTTGTTGGTATGTTAGCTGGTAATTTAACCATCTCTCACCCATTTAGATGTAATGGAGAACAAAAATTAGTCCATCTCTCTAGAGAAACACAATGTTTTACTGGGTGATCCTTTTTAAGCTTCTCTTTACTTTTGTTGCCAAATGTTGGGAAGTTTGATTGTGAACGAGTTTGTAAACATGAGTCATCCCGTCTGTATTATTGCTTTTTTACCATGCTTGTGTAATTTTCCCAATTGCTTTTTCCGTATTTTTATGTACTATCACTGTGCAATTTAAGTTTACTTTGAAAAGCGAACTGGGATGTTGTTTTGCTACCTTTAGCTTGATCTAAGTATGGAATTAAATTTGCCAATTGCTTGATGGTACTGAATCTTAGGGAATCGGAACCAAATTCGTGGGAGGACACGATGAAGGATGAATTAGATCGAGCAAAATATCCACGGATGCCATGGCATGATGTACACTGTGCCCTTTGGGGGCCCCCTTGCAGCGATGTAGCCCGACATTTTGTTCAGCGATGGAACTATGCTAAGGTATATGTAGTTAATTTTTTTATATCGATATCTGTAGCTAGAGTATTCTTCATGTGATTTAAAACTATTTCATTATCTTCCAGAGAAACAAAGCGCCAAATGAGAATGCAATTCCCCTTCTCTTGCCTCAGCACCACATGGTTATTCCTCATTATATGGGAATTAGTAGGGAGATAGAAAATGGTGATAAGAATCACAATGACTATCATAAAGACATCAAACGGAACGACTCCTTTTCGTCCCTATCATCTCTTCAGGATATACCTTTGCTTATGCCTCAAGAAGCTGACGGCCAAGATGCTGTAAGAGGAGAACCAAAATTAAATGGGTTTGATGGTAATACACATGATCAGCCAAGCAGGCCCGGCAGAAGTCCCTTCTCTTTTCATAAATTCAAAACTGAACCATTAATCCCAGATATGCCAATGAGGGGCTTTGTGGATGATTTCGACTCCTTGGATCTCCAAAGCAGCATGTCTTCACTTGTGAGGCAGCATGGATCAGATATTTCAGAAAACAGGTGGTGGGAATCACAGGAAAGAGGTGATCAAGTTGTTTCATCAGATGAAATAGGACAAGTTGGTCCTCGTGTCCCATGTGGCTGTCAGGTGAGTTCTAGCTCCTGGCTAGCAATGTCTTTGTTGTTATAATTGACTGTCTTATTGAACCATGAGATACATTGATATCTTTCTATGTTAAAAAAAAATAGAACCAAAACGACACGTTTTGTCCAGGGTAAAAGGTCTAGTAGAAGTGGATCCTGAGATGAAGCCTCTTCTTCTCTCTCCCCAGTCTTGCCCAGTTTTGCAGACTCAAGCTTATAAACCGGCTCCTGTACACTCAACAAACAGCATTGAGATTTATTAAAGTTCCATTTACTCTTTGTGAATTTGACAGAATTTTTTGTTGTCTGCTCTGGTTTGATTTAAGCTTACTTAGCTGCATGAGTGACATCATCTAAGTACTTGGTTTTGATGTGTTTCATTTGCAAGTGTGGATATTCCCTCATCTAATAGCCTTGGATGACCCGTGCTTCCCAGGTTATAAGGAGTGTAAGCCAATGGTCAGCAGGAACAAGCCAAACTGAAGAAAGTATTCACAGTGCCTACTGTTCACTTATTGAAAGAGCAGAACATTATGTATATATTGAGGTCTGTTTTTTCCTTCTTTGTTAAGCAGCGCATTTCTACATTAGGTGTCTTTTTCAGGTAGCAATGTATTCATTTCTTACTACTCCCTTATCGCAAAGGCATGTTCCTCATTTCATTACTAAAATATCGCACATGAAACAAATTCAGGCACTAATTTTTCACTCCAAATGATAGGTTAAGTTCACAGGTTGTGAACATGATATAAGTTGAATTGGCTCACTGGAAAATCCTATTCATGTCAAGAACTGTATGTTAAGATACACATGTTCTAGAAGATCTTGAAGAATCAAGCCAGTTACTTGACCCTTAATCTGTTGGATAGTTTGACAGTTAATTAGTTTTGTATTTAGTACAAGTTTACAAGTAGTTTTCTCCAATGTCAATATATAAATGAGCTACCAGAAAATGTAAAAGCACTTTTGATATTTTTCCAGATTATACTATAGGTCTTCTTCGTCCTCGTCTATTGAAAGCTTTTGTTTATCACTTCAATGGTGATATATCTTCACCTTAACATGGTATCAGGCATGTAATTTCTTCCGAATCATATTTTCTTTGCGAAAGTTTTAAATGGCTGGATCCAATTCTACATTGGATTTCATGATCCTCTGTATCTCTACCCTTCGGATACTCCCTGGGTTTCTCTTGTTCTTGATCCCCCTGTTGGATCTGAAAAGTATGGTGTTTGGAGCCGCACCATGCTACTTGCATTACGAGCGAAGAAAAAGATTCGGTTCATCAAAACCCCAAAACTTCTGCCAACTCTCCCTCTTTACATGACTCAGAACGATGCAATGCCATCGTTCTATCTTGGATAATTCGGTGTCACCTGATATCTTTGGTGGCCTTGTGTTCACTACTGAGGCTTCAGCTGTCTGGGAAGATTTGAAATAACGATTTGACAAGATTTCTGGTTCAAGAATTTTTGTCATCCACCGTGATATTGTTTGACTTACTCAAGGTCAAAATACAATCTCCATTTATTTCTCTGATCTCAGACAGCTTTGGGATGAGTACACTTCATTAGTGACTCTTCCATCCTTACTTGTGCTACTGAAAAGCCTATATTGAACATGATCAACACCAGCGTCTCTTGCAGTTTCTTATGGGTCTCAATGACAGTTATTGCTACATAAGGAGTTAAATTCTTCCAATGAAACCTTTGTCATCTGTGACTCAAGCTTATTCGATTATTACCCAAGAAGAATCTGACAGGAATGTGCTATATTCACAATCTATATCTGAGGTTCCTGCTACTGCATTTTTTTCATCCTCCCACAAAAAATCAGTTGGCCCCAGATGCGAGAATTACAACTATCCAGGCCACACGAAAAACAATTGTAACAAGTTGGTTGGTTATCCACCAAACCATAAACTTCATAAGAAGTTTCCCCAGACCAAAAATTTCAAACCTCTCAAGTGACTTCTAGGTTTTCTGCTCACAAAACACTTAGCACGAACCAAGATTCATGCCATGTCTCTCAATATTCAGACCTCCCTCCACCCACTGCCGTCTCCTTTACACCATCTCAATACGAGCAGATTTTAAAGCTTCTTGAACAGACAGCCAACACTGCAGGACCAGCAGCTAATCTTACAGGTATGATCACCAGTTTACTATCAATTTCTGAGTCGAATGATTGGATTCTAGATAGTGGGGCAAACACTCATGTACCAGGTGCTATTCAAGGCTTGCAAGATGTTCAACCATGTCCTCCTCCTGCTGGTTCATTCCAACTTCCTGATGGTAATCTTACAGCATTACCTCTCGAGGAGCCATCTCTGTTTCCCCTTCTTTAGCTTTAAAAAATGTTCTTCATGCACCTGATTTCCATTTTAAACTTTTGTCCATATCACAATTTACAAAGGTTCATAATTTTTGTGTCATTTTCTATCCCAAGTTTTGTCTCTTTCAGGACCTTCCGACTGGGAGAATCATGGGGATTGGTAAACTCAAACATGGCCTGTACTACCTAGTGAGCTCTACTCCAACCTCAGTTCTCGAATACGCACTTTACACACTTGAGTAGCAATAATGCTCATTCTGTATCTGATGTATCAAATGACTGTAAATCTCACTTCTTGTGATCTTCATAATATCAATCTTTGGCATAAGAGTTTTGGTCATTTGTCTTTCTTACGATTAGAATGTTTATCATTTATTCAACACACGCCAAATCGATCATTTCGTCATATAACAATCATTGATGACTTTTCTCTATGCACATTGGCGTTTCTGATGCAGTTTAAGTCGGACACTCTGCAATCTTGAAGCAATATTTCACCTTTGTTTCAACAAATTTTTGCACTAAAATTGTAACCATTCGCACAGATAATGGCATGGATTTCTTTAGCCTTCGATGTATTGATTACTTCAATTCTTTATGCCTTATACATCAGAGTTCATGTCTATACACTCCCCAACGAAACGGTTTTGTTGAGCGCAAACATGCACCTTCATACACGCACTTAAAAATATTTGGCTCCCTTTGTTATGCTTCAAATCTCCTTCCACATGATAAATTTGACTCGAGAGCAAAGCCATATGTTTGTCTTGGCTATCCACTTTATCAAAAGGGATTTAAACTTCTCGATCTTCACACCCGACGATTCTTTGTATCCTGGGATGTAGTGTTTAATGAGGAATGAGACCTTTTTTCAACAACCTTCTAGGACCTCGGTTTTCCACATATGCAATGGTATACTATGGTTCAAACCATATGACACACCCATGGAACATCATCTCAAACTCACTAGCTTTGAGTGTGATCAGAAATTCTATCCTCATCAGCAGCCATCTGAAGTTGATTCTTTAGTCAATGACCCTACTTCTTATCAAAGATATATGGTCAACAAATATATCTCGCAGTCACTAGACCGGATATTTGCTTTGTTGTCCAACAACTAAGTCAATTCATGCATTCTCCCAAGAGGTCTTATATGACTGCAGCAATGAGAATTCTAAGTTAGCTTAAGAATGCTCCTGGTCTGAACATGTCTTTGCCATCTCACAACGACCTGCATTTAACAGCCTTTTGGGACTCTGATTGGACATCATGTATTGAAAATAGAAATCAGTAACTGGATACATCATTCAACTTGGCAATGATTCCATTTCTTGGAAGACTAAGAAGCAAAATATGGTCTCTCGATCCCCTGCCAATGCCGAATACCGTTCAATGGCTTCAGCAACATGTGAAACTTCAGGATATGGGATTATCTCTTACGGAGCCTCAGCACGTTATTGTGACAACTAGGCTGCAGTACACATGGCTGCAAATCCTCTCTATCATGAGAGAACAAAATACATTGAGATTGATTGTCACCTTGTGCGTGAAAAAATACAGAAGAATATCATTGCCGCTTCTTACATTTCAATACAACAACAGCCTGTGGACATCTTCGCAAAGGCTCTTGCATCACACCCAACACCATTTTTTACTGTCCAAGCTTGGTATTCTTAACATCCTACGAGCTTGAGGGGTAGCAAGGCTTTACAAATACATCTCACGATGAATTTGTGATGTGACATTGTGTGCCTGAGTTCCGTCTAGTAATCCTCAAACTATCTAGCACTAGAAATTAGAAGATGATGAATTTGTAATCTTGCATGACTGAATCCGTTTACTTACCTGTCAGTGGAGTAGGTTTTTGTATGTTTTTCTCTCTCTCAAGTACAAAAAAATAGAGGCACATTGACATAGTTTTACATAATCTCTACTTTGCTATGGTCACAAAAGATTGTACAATATAACAGAACCATATCAAAAAGAGGGATTATTACCGATACATGATGATATGGTTTTATTAAGTTCATTGAACGACCTTTTTTCATTTTTTGAAAATTGGAGCCAATTGCACGCAGCAGCTGTTGGTGTACTATTTATTGCTCTATTAGAAGCAGTAAAAAACATCTGAATTCATTTTTCTAACTTGCACTGACTAGATTTTGTTTTCAGAATCAATTCTTCATCTCTGGTTTATCTGGTGATGAAATTATCGCCAATCGCGTTTTAGAAGCATTATATAGACGGATAATGCGAGCACACAATGAGATGAAGTGTTTCAGGGTTATTGTTGTTATACCTCTTCTACCGGGCTTTCAGGTAATAACAACAAAGTTTTCTGGTACATATCTACTTCCAGTACTGAATAGTTCCACAGAGTTTGAAATGTGCTTTATTTCAAAAGGGCGGTGTCGATGATTCTGGTGCTGCATCTGTGAGAGCGATCATGCATTGGCAATATCGAACAATCTGCCGGGGGAATAATTCAATACTGCATAATCTTTATGATCTTGTTGGCCCTAGAATGCATGATTATATATCTTTCTATGGTCTGAGAGCTTATGGCAGACTTTATGAAGGTGGTCCTGTCTCCTCCAGTCAGGTACACATGTTTTTCCGTTCTGCACTGCAAATGCATATCTGGTCCTTTCTTGATCATTTGACATCCAGTATCTGAGGCGTTAACCTTCCAGTGCTTCTTGGGCGACTTTGATTTTGAATGAGTATATTTAGTTGATCAAAGCAATAAAAAGGATGGAGTATATGAGGCAGAAAAGAATCGTTTATTGGTGACAATCATTTATGAATCATATTTCATGTATAACTAATATTTCTAAATTTTCATTTTTTAATTGGATTATGAAAAATAAGCAGTTTGTCGATAAGTTTTTGATTGAGCTTAAAATATTGCTTGCTTGTGACTGACGTGCTAATTAAAGAAAAAAATTTGAAGCGACTGCCATAATATTTCTCGTTTGCTTCTTTTGAAACCTTAAGTTTGGGATGAATGGATGTAAACTATGTTTTATGCATCTTGTTATAGAGTGGTGGATAAGTTTTTATTTTCATGGGTTAGTGGATGACTCATCAAGCGTATTACTTTTATTTATTGGTTTTATTAAAGTGCCTTTGTTTCACCAGGTTTATGTTCATAGCAAGATCATGATCATTGATGATCGTATTACCTTAATTGGCTCTGCAAATATAAATGACAGAAGTTTGCTTGGATCTAGAGATTCTGAGGTATTACCAAAATTATAATTGAACTGCTTACTAAGTTGCTTTTACCTTTAACACGTTTGGAACATTAGTGCGGGAATGAGACCCCGTTTGTTTCAGCTCCATTAAGATTAATTGACTTTCTGTGCATAAAAAGATTCTTTCTAGGAGCTGTGGTGTAGTGAATGGCACGGATTGTTACTCTAGGCCTGGTCCTTCATCTCACAGTACCACATGATCTGCACTGATTCCATTGTGAACTGCTGTCATACGAGTGTTCTATGTGTATATCATATATCACACAAACTTTCAGTTGGTTTCATACATAAAGTTCTAGTTCTATCTATTTAGATTTTCTCATGCTTTGGTTTAAGGAGGTAAAAAGTGGATGTGGAGGTGAACTGATGGATTGTGTTGCTTTTTTCTTGTTTAACTGTATTGTACCATTTCAGATCGGTGTGCTTATTGAGGACAGAGAATTTGTTGATTCATGGATGGGGGACAAGACTTGGAGAGCTGGAAAGTTTGCATTGAGTCTTCGCCTTGCATTGTGGTCTGAGCACCTAGGTTTTCGATCTGGAGAGGTTGAATTCATTATTCATAGCTATATTATGGGAGGATCGTCTCTAAATTTTCAGATTCAAATTGCGTGAATATTGAATATATTATTGAAATGTTTAAAAAATGAATTTTCTCATGCTTCGAAATTTTAACCATTTTAGGTTAATCAAATAAGAGACCCAGTGGTAGATTCGACGTACAAGGATGTATGGATGGCCACCGCAAAGGTGAGGGTGACTAATTTTTTTATATCAAAGCTTCTTCGCTTTGACAAAAAATAGTTGCACAAAACAATTAACAAGGAAACTTTTATATTGAAACACAAGCATTAGCGTTCCCATGAGTGTCGCAATGGACAGATACAATATTTAGCTCTTAAGTATTGCAGTATGATGCTTTAACATCAAGCTCTTATCTTTGCGCAGGTAAAATACCAACAAAGATATAAAAATGTAGATCTCTATCTTGATATGTGAATTATAATATTTCCTACGCTCATGTCAACCACCCATTCTGTTTATTATTGCAATGTGTGGGTGCTGTCTGCATCTACCTTATTGTCATTCTCAGACACTTGTCTCCATTGATTGGACGATTTATCTATTTTATTCTAAGCTCAAGTCTACTTCATTTAATAGTTGGAGCATATTGACCACTACAAATGATTATGAAGTTTGCATTTACGGTCATATTCCCGATTTTTCTTATTTACACGGTGCAATTCTGTTGTTGACAGACAAATACTATGATCTACCAAGATGTATTTTCCTGCATACCAATGATTTTATACATACTAGGTAAGGTTGAGGTACCTGTCTTCATTCTTTTTCTGATATTCAAAGTTTGTATTTCTCACTTCAAGTGATTACATCCAGGGCTTCACTCCGACAATGCATGGCAGTTTGGAGAGAAAAAATCGGCCACACCACCATTGATTTAGGAATAGCCCCGCCCAAACTAGAATCCTATCAAGAAGGAGATGTTACAAACACAGATCCCATGGAAAGACTTGAGTCTGTGAAGGGCCATCTAGTTTCCTTCCCTTTGGATTTCATGTGCAAGGAAGATTTAAGGCCTGTCTTTAATGAAAGTGAATACTATGCATCGCCTCAGGTTTTTCACTGAGCCCAAGTTTTTTTACCTGAGATTGGCGCGGGAATACTGGGATTGAGTAAGGACAGCTGTGAAGTATTGTGCTGAAATAAGCAATTGATGAAGTTGATTACTTGAGATATTCCATTCATTGTTTGCCCTGGATTCTATGTATTACAGCATCAAAGAAGTGGAGGATGGAGGAAAAGGAAGGAAATGGGGGTCTATTTAATAAGGATTCATGTTTATGTATAAAAGGGTGAGAGAGTTCAGAGAGTCTTATGTCGAGTTTAATTTGATTTTGGACAGAAGATTTGAACTGGACTGCTTAAGTAGTTGTTGAATCTTTAACTCAGTTGCTCGACTTTCAAGTGATTTGGACTGAGGATTCAGAAAACTACGAATAGGTAGTCGCCAGATCATAAGCACAGATATGGTATTCTCTTAGTCGAGATTTAGGATCAGTAATCAGACTCCTATACCCAAATTTACTTCTGTTGAAAACCACAAGAATAATGTATTCAATTGTGAAGATATTATATTACATGTATACGTATATAATATATGAATAAGTTTCACATCTCTCGTCATACTTTCAAAGCCGAGGGTTGGCATTTGGATGAACTTCCGTTTCGGCTTTAAGGAAATATATGAAAGATTGTTTGGAATATAGTTTAGATATGCATTTTGAAAGTTATTCTGATTTTTATTACAAAGAGATGTAGTTTAATCATATGAAAAGACTAATATATTATAGTGATTGGAGGTAAACATTATGTTGAATAATGGTTGGCTTGAGTTTGAATGACCTTAACTTGGTATCCAGAACTCTAGTATAGCGAGGACCTTCTCAATATTGAATTCATATAATTTGTGTGCATTGTGACAAGTCAAAAGCCTTCATTTCTGCGGAATTTGAATTTTCCACCCAACATGACAACTTTTCGACATTTGACAGTGAAATATTTTTCACTCCATAATCAGATCGTCTTCAAATGGCAAGCTCGACAAATGATTTTTGTTTTCCTTTTAACCCACTGCGAAAGAAAAATGTGATTGTTGCTATTTTTTTATTTTTTTTGTATGATGTCAAAATCATTTTCAAGTTCATTTATTTATACGTCAGAACTAGGGAAAAACGTGAACTAAAATATGTTATTTGTTATAAATTTAGTCTATAAAAGGAACATTACAATCAAATCAATCACCTAAATATCATATATATATATATATATATATTTAGATGATTGATGGAGAATCCAATATTGCCTCGTTAAAACCTTGTCAGTAAAACCCAGTGAGAAAAACCTGAACGAAGGAAAAAGAGTACAACAACTAATACTCCCCCTGATTTCAATCACCGAAGATCTGTTAATTGATGCATCCCTATCTTGTACCAATTTCTTGAATGTTGATGTTGGTAGCGCTTTTGTGAATAAATCAGCTACATTGTCACTAGAACGAATTTGTTGTACATCAATATCACCTTTCTTCTGAAGTTCGTGTGTGTAGAAAAACTTTGGCGAAATATGTTTCATTCGATCACCTTTGATATTTCCTCCTTTTAGTTGTGCGATGCAAGCAGTATTATCTTAAAATATAGTCGTCGGGCTATCTTTCATTGTTGGTAACCCGCATGATTCTTGAATATGTTGGGTTACGGACCTCAACCACATACATTCTCGGCTTGCTTCATGCATTGCAATGATCTCAGAGTGATTAGATGATGTCGCTGTTAAAGTTTGCTTTGTCGACTTCCATGAAATAGCAGTGCCCCCTCGTGGAAACACATAACCTGTTTGGGATTGGCTTTATGTGGATCTGAAAGATAGCCTGCATCTGCATATCCTATTAAAGGATAAATTTGATTTTTCGAATAAAACAATCCCATGTTAGTTGTATCACGAAGTTAACGAAATATGTGTTTTCACACCATTCCAATGTCTTCGGGTTGGAGAAGAACTATATCTTGCTAGGAGATTACAGAAAAATGCTATATCTGGTCGAGTGCAATTTGCAAGATATGACAATGCACCAATTGCACTAAGATATGGTGCTTCAGGACCAATGATTTTTTCTCCATGTTCAAGTGGACAGAAAGGATCTTTATTAGTGTCGAGTGATCGGACGACCATTGGTGATGCTAATGAGTGTGCTTTTGTCCATGTAAAAGCGTTTTAATATCTTTTCTGTGTATGAAGATTGAAGAACAAACATTCCTTCGGATAATGTTCAATTTGCAATCCAAGACATAACTTTATCTTTCCCAAGTCTTTCATCTCAAATTCACTTTTTAAATAATTGGCAGTTTTGGTGAGCTCTTCGGGAGTTCCTATAAGATTTAAATCATCGACATATACTGTCACGATTGCAAAAACCACCATCCGTCTTTTTGTAAAAATACATGGGCAAATAACATCATTTGTACAACCTTCTTGTAGTAGAAACTTGCTAAGACGATTGTACCACATGCGTCCGGATTGTTTTAATCCATATAATGATTTTGCAATTTTATTGAGAAACATGTTCTTGGGGGTTTGTATCACTTGCTTCTGGTGGTTTAAATCATTCAGGGATTTTCATGTATATGTCGTTATCAAGTGAACCATATAAATATGCAGTGACCACATCCATTAGTCGCGTGTCCAAATTTTCTGATACACCCAAGCTAATCAAAATCGAAAAGTGTGGCATCCATCACAGGTGAGTATGTTTCCTAATAGTCGATTCCAGGTTTTTGAGAAAAACCTTGAGCTACAAGTCTGGCTTTGTATCTTACAATTTCATCATTTTCATTCCTTTTTCGTACAAACACCCATTTGTATCCTACAGTGACTACATTTTTAGGTGTTTGAACTACGGGTCCAAACACTTTAACGTTTTTCTAGAGAATCTAATTTAGCTTGTATAGCTTCCTTCCATTTCGGCCAGTCATTTCTTTGTTGACAATCTTTAACAGATTGTGGTTCGGGGTCATTAACACCTTGCGTGATATCAAGGGCCACATTAAGAGTGAAAACATTGTCATGTTTGTTTTCTCCGATCCCATATTTTACGAGATATCAAATATTTGTTGAAGTCTCGGTATTTTCATGTGATTCTGGTTCTCCCTGAATCATGTTACCCACATCTGTTTCATTTATTTTTCTTGTTGTATCATGTAAGGTTGCTTCTTCTGGAGCTTTCAATTCTTGCTTTTCTTGCATCTTTCTTTTCCTAAGCACTGTATCCTTCGAACCAATCGGATCGACCACGTTTCTGGGCGTATTTTAGATTCATTTGTGGGTGAAGTATTAGATGGTCCTGTAGGGACATCGATCTTCACTGGACTATTCTCCACTTATACGTGTGACTTAGTTACATTTTTTGTATTAACAAAAGCATCGGGCAATTCATTGGCAATCCTTTGCAAGTGAATGATCCTTCCAACTTCTTGATCACATTTATTGTTTCGGGGATCATAATGTGATAATGTTTTCTCATTCCAACAAATTTTTCGTTGTTTTTCTGGATACAATTTTTGATCTTCCAGTGTTGGAAAATCACTTTCATCATGACAGTATGCAATCTTGCGGTAAACAAGTCGCCTGTCATGGCTCCAAATATCTAATGATAGAAGGTGAGTCATATCCCATATAAATTCCAAGTCTACGTTGTGGACCCATTTGATCCGTTGTGTAGGTGGGATAGGTACTTGTACCGCACAACCAAATACTCTATTGGCGATAATTAGTTGGTCTTACACGAATCAGTGATGCAGCGTGTATGATAGCATGACCCCAGACTGAAGATGGTAGTTTTGTTTTCATGAGTAGCGGTCTTGCAATTAATTGCAATCTTTTAATAAATGATTCTGCAAGATCATTCTGTGTATAAACATGAGCAACTGAATGCTCCAACTGAGATCCCAATTGATATACAAAAATCATCAAATGCTTGTGATTTGAATTCAGCAGCATTATCAAGACGAATTGTCTTGACTGGGTGATCAGGGAATTGAGCTCGTAATTTGACCAAGTAAGCTATGAAAAAGCTATATTTCGAGTTGCAAGCAAACTAACATGTGACCACCTAGTTGAGGCATCAATTAATACCGTGAAGTATCGAAATGGTCCACATGATGGGTGTATCCCCATGAATTCTTTCCAAGAATGTTGGAATTTCAATATCAACCTTCGTTGGGGAAGTTCTTATAATGAGTTTGCCTCATGAACAGGCCACACATGAAAAGTCATCATTTAAAATAATCTTTTGGTTCTTTAGGGGATGTCCACGAGTATTATTTATTATTCTTTGCATCATCGAACTCCCAGGGTACCAAGTTGGTCGTGCCATAATATGAAATTTTCTTGTCAACAAACTTCGTGTTTGTGACTGTATTTGCCTCAATTGCTTTAATTATTGTGCAATATATTCCAGAGGAGAGTGCACGTAATCTTTCTTTTATTTGCTTCTGGCCGCATATAATAGATGTAATACAAAGGTATTCAACATTGTTTGCATTCAATGTTTCAATATGATATCCATTTCGGCGATATCTTTAAAGCTAAGCAAATTTCTATTGATTTGCTAGGTATAGAGCATTTTCAATATAGGTTTGTCTCATTTGGTAAAATGAATTTTGCCTTTCCATGGCCTTCAATAATTTTTGATGCACCCGATATTGTTATAACATTATTTTCAGTTAATGTTAATTCAAAAAAATACCTTTTGCTTTTAAGGATAGTGTGTGTTGTACCACTATCAGCTAGACAAACGTCTTGATATTCCCTCATTAATCTAAAAATAAATGCATAATAAAGTAAGTTATAACTCTAAGATACATAAAATAAAATTGTAGTTAAACAAGGTTCTCAAAGTAGTTATCACTTATTACAACTCAAGAAAAACCTTAAACCAATATATAATAATGCGGACATTCTAGAAAAAATAGATAATTAAAAACTTTGAGCTAAGACAAAAATACTAGAATCAAAATTTGATCAATCTATATTTTCTAGCACACCACCCCCAATCAAATGATCAATATTTCCATCCAGTTGTGCAAAGAAATCAGAGATATCTAAATGAGTTATGTCGACAGGGCCATCATCATCAGCAAAATTTGTCTCTATTTTTCCTTTTTCTTTGATTGAATTTTGGTAGAGATCCACAAGATGCTTTGCCGTACGGCAGGTACGAGACCAATGCCCATCCGTTCCACATTTGAAACACTTATTTTCATATTCTTTTGGTTTTCCAACTGATTCTTCATTATTCGGTTTCCACGGCTGGTGGTTTGTTTTCTGTCTCTTTCCATCATGTTGCTGATAATTTTTCCTTTGACCATTGCCACGTCCGCGTCCACGCCCACGCCCTCTTCCATAATGAGGGATTTGGGTTGAGTTGACATTCACTTCAGGGAATGCTGTTTCATTTGCTTCAGGAAATGGTATAGAGCCGGTTGGGCGCATTTGATGATTTTTCATCAGTACTTCATTGTTCTGTTAAGCAACTAGTAGGCATGAAATAAGCTCAGAGTATTTGTTAAATCCACGCTCACGATATTGCTGCTGCAGGAGCCACATTTGATGCGTGGAAAGTAGAGAATTTTTTTCAAGTAGATCTGGATCAGAAATATTTTCTCCACAAAGTTTGAGCTTGGAACAAATCTTGAATAATGCAGAATTATAGTCGCTTACAGATTTGAAATCTTGCAGTCGAAGGTGGATCCATTCATAGCGGGCTCTTGGGGAGAACTAATAGTTCTCTGCACGGTCAAACCTTTATTTAAGATCTTTCCCAAAGTCTTGCGGGTTTTTCACAGTGAGATACTCGGCTTTTAATCCATCATCGAGATGGTGACGAAGGAAAATGAGTGATTTTGCAAGATCCTGCAGGGATTCGTTGTTTGCTTCTTTTATCGTATCTCCAAGATTTTTAGAAATAAGATGAACCTCGGCATCCAAAATCCATGACAAATAGTTTTTTCCACTGATGTCAAGTGCTTCGAATTCGAGTTTGGTAATATTTGCCATAGCAACTGTTAAATGAAAAAAAATTAAAAAATTAATGACGAATGAAATTTTAGAGACATTTTTTTTGGTATAATATTAAAAAAGTTATATAGTATCACAAAATTTAATCATGTCCATATTATAAACCGATTTGACAAATATATTAACATATTCAATTATAGTAAAACATTTATCAAGAAAACAATTAATCAATAGTTTTCAAAACCATGTAAAATCCTAACTAGTACTAATGTTGCAATATAAAATCCAACAATAATTAACTTATTAAGTGCAATAAGTCACTAATTACTTAGTATATACATATAGCTGAGGAAAAAAAATAATAATAATTAATACTCAATTCACGTTAATGGTCAATGTAAAAGCATATAAAGTAAATGTATTCCTAATTTGTATTTAGTCAATATTCTTCAGGAATATAAATTGAAGATCTTGGATAATATTTTTCAGGAATATTGATAGATATAAGATCTTGAATAATATTCTTCAGGAATATTGGTAAATTTAAGATCTTGTATCCTTAGATCTATCACGATTATCAACATAAAAATATGTAGTGCTGCTTTAAGAACACCAACATAAAATAAGAATTTGTGCTTCTTCAAGAGAATCGATATAAACATAAAATATTGTACTTCTGGAGTATTAATATAAAACTAAAATTATCATCATAAGATCAAATTTGCTATTTCGAGTGCACCGTATGGAAATCTACATATTGTGCTTCATCGGGAGCATACATACAAAAGAAAATAATTAATGAGTTTACCTTTGAAGAACACTCGTGCTGATAACGTGTTATAAATTTAGTAGAGAGAATGAGAGAAAACCACTCAAACTAATTACAACTAACACCTCTATTTATAATGTAGAGAAATCAGTCTATAAAAGTAACATTTCAATCAAATCAATCACCTAAATATCATATATATATATATATATATATATGTATAACATTATTATTATTATTTATTATTATTGTCTGATCTCAAAATATGTGAAGCCCTTGGTAAAGAGTCTCCATTTGCGGCCCATTTGATTGTTATAGGAAGACCGCATTCTTATTCCTTGTCACAGATCGTAAACTTCCTCCTCCTCCCATGTTCGCAGCTTGCCGGCGATTGTCAGCTGCATCCACGGCGACGTCATGTCTGCCGGATTCGCTCCGTTGTTCAGCTGCAAGCTTCAGACTGTATTCAAATTCTTTTAGAGAAGAAAGAGACACTTTTGGCCTCATTCAAGTTCCCTCCGACAAGTACGTCTTGAAGATTACTTCTTATCCAGGATCTTTATCTTCTCTGCATTTTTTTTCCAAAGCTGCTAGCGACCTTTTTTACTAGATTTTTTTGTTATTTTGAATTTATGTGCACTCATCTCCTGGGATTTTCCAACTGTTATGAGGGATCGCATTTCATGATTCAACCGGATACTCAGCAATTATAGACAATTCGTGAAATTAAGACTCAGAAATTATAGATATGATCCAAAAAGACTACTCTTTGTCGACATGATCCGTTATTTGCGAAAAAAAAAACTTCATTTACTTGTACGAATCATTACATCTATCTAGTGCCTGCCTTTGCTAATAGTATTGAGAAATGCTTTTCATCGTTCGATATGGGCAGTTGTTTGTTTTCCGACGAATTTGAAGTAGAGCGGGTGTCAGCTCGTTCTTTGCTGTTGGTTTTTTGACAATATTTATGATTAAATGGATCAGATTATGGGGTGCACAGACTCAAAGGTCGTTGCAGAACTTTGAGATTGGAGGTGAGCGTGAAAGAATGCCTGAACCAATTATACGTGCATTTGGGATTCTTAAGAAATGTGCTGCTAAGGTGAGCTGCTTATCATTAGTTTAGTTTTTCCCAAAGATCATGGACCACGATAAATCTGCTTGTTTCATTTTGTTTGTTTGTTCATCTTGAGCATTGTTTTAAATGGCAGTAGGCGGTGCGCGGGTGCTTAGGCGGTTGAATATTTTTATGCTGTATTTTATATCTAATTATA
>NW_027460059.1:0-5000 GCF_025594145.1 Primulina tabacum
TACAGATCCTTAGTATCATCTCGATACTGAGATATACCATAAGACCAATAAGTTTGATTCGAGATCTCGCTATTAACGTCTTGGCCTAAAAAGTAATCTTTCTCGATAAAGTCGGTTGATTAGGTGTAAAATTGCATCCCTTAAGAACCGTACGTGCACCTTTTGATGCATACGGTTCAGAAGATTGCGAAAAATCAATGTAAGATTCCAGTCCTGTTTATTTTTGCCTATTCTTTTTTTTTTGATAGCAGGTTTTTTCTAACTTCTAACGAAAGGACTTTCTGAACGACTTTTTCTTCCTTAGAATAGAAAAAAGTCATTAAATTAATCGAATTAACTTTTCATTGATGTATTATTTCACAAATTCAATCCAAACCCGATGGTATTTTCTTGTTCATGAATAGGTCTCTTTCATCTTTTTAGGTTTCTGCTCTACTCCGGGTAAAGATCTGCCCGATATTGATTTGCACATATAGGACAAATCTTCTGATCACCATTTCTTTTTTAGGACTTTTCAATTATTTAAAATCTTTCACCAAGTATTTAGTTTGAGATTCCCTCGTTTCCCAAATAGGATATCTTTACAAATAACAAAGAGGAACCCTTTATTCATACGCGCAGTAATCGTAGATATATTACCAATTGGGTTTTTTATAAACAGAGCCTGGATTTTTCATTTTTTTAGTCCAACCAAAGCCAACCATAAATTATTCTAATTGATAATAGTACTATGAATCCCCCCAAACATGGATCTAATTGCATGCACTTCACGCTCCAATTTTTTGATGATTCCATTTTTATTTCTTGGGCGAAACAGAGGATATCTCGATCGGGGAAGAGAACGGGGAAATCCCATATGACCCCATATTTATGACAAGTCGCACTATACGTCAACCCAAGATGCATCTTCCTCTCCAGGAATTCGGAAAGGTACTTTTGGAACACCAATAGGCATGTATTAAAAGAAAAAAGAACTAAATACTCTATTTCACTTTGATATGAAAACGTAACAATAGGGTTTTATTGTCTTTATAATATTGGCTTTATCATAATTAATTTTATCCATAGATTAGAAAAATTCAAAAATAAAGACAAAATAAATAAAGGAATTTTTTGACGAATAAGTTCTTTTGAAGATAAATTAAGGATGGACGCGTTTAATCATTGAAAATGGTATCAACCCCCCGTTGCGTATTGGTACTTATCGAGTATAGAATAAACCTGCTTCTCTTTGTTCCTACGAACAGAATTGTTCAATTATTATGAACAGAATAGAATAAATATTAACCTAACGCTTCCCTTGTTAGGAAATAATCCCTTGAACAA
The DNA here is from genome assembly GCF_025594145.1 of Primulina tabacum. Lineage (NCBI taxonomy): Eukaryota > Viridiplantae > Streptophyta > Magnoliopsida > Lamiales > Gesneriaceae > Primulina > Primulina tabacum. Next base: position 1,327 of record NW_027460059.1, read on the forward strand.
GGGAGGTCCATAGGATAGTCATAGTATAGTCTTTTACAATGCAATAAAGTTACGCATGTCCGTTTGTCTTTGCGAAAGGGGTATTTTCTATGGGTTTGCCTTGGTATCGTGTTCATACCGTTGTATTGAATGATCCCGGCCGGTTGATTTCCGTTCATATAATGCATACAGCTCTGGTTGCTGGTTGGGCGGGCTCGATGGCTCTGTATGAATTAGCAGTTTTTGATCCTTCTGACCCTGTTCTTGATCCAATGTGGAGACAGGGTATGTTCGTTATACCCTTCATGACTCGTTTAGGAATAACCAACTCATGGGGAGGTTGGAGTATCACAGGAGGGACTGTAACGAATCCGGGGATTTGGAGTTACGAAGGTGTGGCAGGGGCACATATTGTATTTTCTGGCTTATGCTTTTTGGCAACTATCTGGCATTGGGTTTATTGGGATCTAGAAATATTTTGTGATGAACGTACAGGAAAACCTTCTTTGGATTTGCCCAAGATCTTTGGAATTCATTTATTTCTATCCGGGGTGGCTTGCTTTGGTTTTGGTGCATTTCATGTAACAGGCTTGTATGGTCCTGGAATATGGGTGTCCGATCCTTATGGACTAACGGGAAAAGTACAACCTGTAAATCCATCATGGGGCGCGGAAGGTTTTGATCCTTTTGTTCCGGGAGGAATAGCTTCTCATCATATTGCAGCGGGTACGTTGGGAATATTAGCGGGTCTATTCCATCTTAGTGTCCGACCACCGCAACGTCTATATAAAGGATTGCGTATGGGAAATATTGAAACCGTGCTCTCCAGTAGTATCGCGGCTGTCTTTTTTGCAGCTTTTGTTGTTGCTGGAACTATGTGGTATGGTTCAGCAACTACCCCTGTCGAATTATTTGGTCCCACTCGTTATCAATGGGATCAGGGGTACTTCCAGCAAGAGATATATCGAAGAGTTAGTGCTGGGCTAGCAGAAAATCAAAGTTTATCAGAAGCCTGGTCTAAAATTCCTGAAAAATTAGCCTTTTATGATTATATCGGCAATAATCCGGCAAAAGGAGGGTTATTCAGGGCAGGTTCAATGGATAACGGAGATGGAATAGCGATTGGATGGTTAGGACACCCTATCTTTCGAGATAAAGAGGGGCGTGAGCTTTTTGTACGTCGTATGCCTACTTTTTTTGAAACATTTCCAGTCGTTTTGGTAGACGGCGATGGAATTGTTAGAGCTGATGTTCCTTTTAGAAGGGCAGAATCTAAGTATAGTGTTGAACAAGTAGGTGTAACCGTTGAGTTCTATGGCGGCGAACTCAATGGAGTCAGTTATAGTGACCCTGCTGCTGTAAAAAAATATGCTAGACGCGCTCAATTGGGTGAAATTTTTGAATTAGATCGTGCAACTTTGAAATCCGATGGTGTTTTTCGTAGCAGTCCAAGGGGGTGGTTTACTTTTGGGCATGCTTCGTTTGCTTTGCTCTTCTTCTTCGGACACATTTGGCATGGTGCTAGAACCTTGTTCAGAGATGTTTTTGCTGGTATTGACCCAGATTTGGATGCTCAAGTAGAGTTTGGAGCATTCCAAAAACTTGGGGATCCAACTACAAGAAGATAGGTAGTCTGATACAAAACTGCTTTGGTATCTTTCAGCTTTATTTTATTTTTGAAGCGAATTTAACATAGAGTACGAGAGTGGATTTGAATCAACGCTTTTTAGGCTCTTGCTCTTTCGAGATTATTCCCAAAAAGAAAAATAAAAAATAAACAGGTATGGAAGCTATAATTGTAAACCAGGATCGAATCTATGGAAGCATTGGTTTATACATTCCTTTTAGTCTCGACTCTAGGGATAATTTTTTTCGCTATCTTTTTTCGAGAACCACCTAAAGTTCCAACTAAAAAGTGAAATTCTTTTTCATTATCTCAATTGAAGTAACGAGCCTCCCCAACATGGGGAGGCTCGTTACTTCAATTAGTCCCCATGTTCCTCGAATGGATCTCTTAGTTGTTGAGAAGGTTGCCCAAAAGCGGTATATAAGGCATACCCCGTAAAACTTACAAGTAAACCAGATATAAAGATGGCGACTAGGGTTGCTGTTTCCATTATAATTATATAATTTCAAGACCCCAACGGATTATCATAAGATCGTTTATTTACAACGGAATGTTATACAAAGTCAACAGATCTCAATGAATACAATAAGATTTATGGCTACACAAACTGTTGAGAACAGTTCTAGATCGGGCCCAAGACGAACTACTGTAGGGAGTTTATTAAAACCATTGAATTCGGAATACGGTAAAGTAGCTCCGGGATGGGGAACGACTCCTTTGATGGGTCTTGCAATGGCTCTATTTGCGGTATTTCTATCTATTATTTTGGAGATTTATAATTCTTCTGTTTTATTAGATGGAATTTCAATGAATTAAATCTAATCTAGTAAGAACCACAAAATTCTAGCTTTTGGTAGTTCGATCGCGGAATTTATTTCTTTCTGTATTTCCGGAATATGAGTGTGTGACTTGTTATAATGGATTCTATTGATAGTACAGAGAATTGGTCTGTCACCTTGATAGAGATGGTTCTACTTCGTCGGATATTTATCCGAGTATCTGGAACACGGACTATATGAACTAGATTAAGAAATATTTGAACTATGATTCATACTTAATATAATTTATATATTATATATATTATATTATATTTGACCTCGGTACGGACTCCAAAAAGAATTTCAAATAGTTAAAAAAAAAGATTTTTCTTTTTTTTAGTCATTCTATCTAATTCATGGAATACGTGATGATCCAATGGTTCTTACTCAGAGAATCCTTGGCTTAGCTTATGATTTATGATTGAATTGAATCATCGTGGTTCTAGTCTGAATCTGAGGTTTTAATTGATTCTATAGGGTCTTAACAAGAGAATTCCTATCAATTCAATAATAAAGATAAAGAAAAATAAAAGGCCACATTAGAGAAAAAAGAAATTAAAATGAAAAAAAAGAACAAATAGGTAAACAGAGCAGAGGATTCAAGAGGCCCGTAAGGATCAAGATAAAGATGATTGAGCTAACTTGATATTTTGGTATTATCACCACAAAGAGAAGCTTTCGAATTTTTTTCTTCTTTCGTACATTCAATTCAGAGAAGATTGAATCGTAGATTAAGAAGTTCCAAACTTTCTATTACATATCTGATTATTATTTGGGTGTTTTTGCTTGAGCTGTACGAGATGAAAGTCTCATATACGGTTCTGAGAGGGGGATTTTCACCTATCTCAATAAAGTCTATGATTGGTTCGAAGAACGTCTCGAGATTCAGGCGATTGCGGATGATATAACTAGTAAATATGTTCCTCCCCATGTCAATATATTTTATTGTTTAGGGGGAATTACGCTTACTTGTTTTTTAGTACAAGTAGCTACGGGGTTTGCTATGACTTTTTACTATCGTCCGACCGTTACTGAAGCTTTTGCCTCTGTTCAATACATAATGACAGAAGCTAATTTTGGTTGGTTAATTCGATCAGTTCATCGATGGTCGGCAAGTATGATGGTCCTAATGATGATTCTGCATGTTTTTCGTGTGTATCTCACCGGTGGATTTAAGAAACCTCGCGAATTGACTTGGGTTACAGGTGTGGTTCTGGCAGTATTGACCGCATCTTTTGGCGTAACTGGTT
>NW_027460059.1:7500-13037 GCF_025594145.1 Primulina tabacum
TCTGACACAAATAGACGCTTCACAAGTCCCATATAGATTACTTCTCAATACAATTTCTTTCAAATTCATTAAAATCTCATGAACCGATTCTTGAATACCCGTTATTGTAGAATATTCATGCGGGACGTTCTCAGATTTTACACGTGTGATACATGTTCCTTCTATTTCTCCAAGCAAAGCTCTTCGCATCGCAATGCCTATTGTGTCGGCTTGTCCTTTCATAAGTGGAGAGAGAATAAAGCGCCCATAATAGAGACGTTTACTGTCTGTTCTTGATTCAACACATTTCCACTGTAGTGTCCGAGTAGATACTGTTACTTTCTCTCGAACCATAGTAATATTATTTTATTTGATTGAATTTGAATCATTTATTTCTCTTGTTTCTTTTGAAATTTCTTCACTATTCATTTCCTACACACGTCTTTTTTTCGGAGGTCTACAGCCATTATGTGGCATAGGGGTTACATCTCGTACGAAAGTTAATAGTATACCACTTCTACGAATAGCGCGTAATGCTGCGTCTCTTCCGAGACCGGGACCTTTTATCATGACTTCTGCTCGTTGCATACCTTGATCAACTACTGTACGAATAACATTTGCTGCTGCAGTTTGAGCGGCAAAAGGTGTGCCTCTTCTCGTACCCTTGAATCCACAAGTACCGGCGGAGGACCAGGAAATCACTCGACCCCGTACATCTGTAACTGTGACAATGGTATTATTGAAACTTGCTTGAACATGAATAACTCCCTTTGGTATTCTACGTGCACTCTTACGTGAACCAATACGTACATTCCTACGCGAACCAATTCTCGGTATAGCTTTTGCCATATTTTAGCATCTCATAAATCTGAGTCCGAAATATATGGATATATCCATTTCATGTCAAAAGAGATTTATTATTTTTACATTGAACCCTTTAGCGAGTCTGATTATCCTTGTCTTTGTTTATGTCTGGGGTTGGAGCAAATTACTATAATGCGCCCCCGCCTACGGATTAGTCGACACTTTTCACAAATTTTACGAACGGAAACCCTTATTTTCATATTTATCATTCCTTATCTTAATTCTGAATCTACTTCTTGGTAGAAAATAAGTTTCTTGAAATTTTTCATCTTGAGTCGTATTGAATAAAAAGCACCTAATCTTTCGAATCCTTGTTTCGGAGTCGATAAATTATACGTCCTCTCGTTGAATCATAACGACTTACTTCAATTTTTACTTTATCGCCTGGCAATATCCGTATAAAACTACGTCGGATCTTTCCTGAAACATAACCTAGAATCAGATCTTCATTATCTAACCGAACCCGGAACATGCCGTTGGGAAGTGATTCAGTAATTAAACCTTCATGAATCCATTTTTGTTCTTTCATTCCAGGTAAAGCCCCCTTGAAGTATCAACTAATGTACGAGAAACGCTATTAGACAACTTCTTTTTTTTACAAATAGAAAGAGAGTCGTTGGATATTAAACGGATTACCATATAGAACACAACAACTCTCCGCCAATTCTTTCTAGTCGAGCTTCCCGGTCTGTCATTATACCTCGAGAAGTAGAAAGAATTACAATCCCCATCCCACCTAAAATTCTAGGAATTCGTTGAGAGTTAGAATATATTCGTAAACCAGGTCGGCCAATCCGTTTTAAATTTAAAAAATTTCTATAGGGTCTTTTCCTATTCCTTCTATGTCGCAGGGTTAAAACCAAAAAATATTTGTTTTTTTCTTGATGTTTTCTGACGTTTTCGATAAAACCTTCGCGGAAAAGTATTTTAACAATATTTTCGGTAATATTAGTAGATGCTATACGAACAACTCGTTTTTTATCCATATCAGCATTTCGTATAGAGGTTATTATCTCAGAAATAGTGTCCCTACCCATGATGAACTAAAATGATTGATGTCTCAAAATTGGATATAATTAACATGTTTTTCTTTTTTTTATTGGTTTATGAATATGAAGTTGAAAGGTATATACGTGAGACACAATCTAGGAATTAATCTAGTTCTTAATTTATTTCTTTATAAAGATTTCACGATCTCTTTTTATTTTATAATACCTCGGGAGCTAATGAAACTATTTTAGTAAAATTTAATTGTCTCAATTCCCGAGGAATTGCACCAAAGATTCTAGTTCCTTTTGGATTTCCTTCTTGATCAATCACAACTGCGGCATTGTCATCATATCGTATTATCATACCGTTGTCACGTTTAAGTTCTTTACAGGTACGAACAATTACAGCTCTGACTACTTCTGATTTTTCTAGGGACATGTTTGGTAATGCTTCTTTGATCACAGCAACAATAACGTCACCAATATGAGCATATCGACGATTGCTAGCTCCTATGATTCGAATACACATCAATTCTCGAGCCCCGCTGTTATCCGCTACATTTAAATAAGTCTGAGGTTGAATCATATCAATTTTTTAGTCTATTCTTCCAATTCAAAGGATGAAGAAAATAAAAGAAATATTGTTTGTCCAAAAAAAGAGACCTGTGTGGTCTTTTTTTCATCCCTAAAGACTCATTTCTGTGGGTTCTTTTTTTTATCCCGAACTAATAAATTGAGTTCGTATAGGCATTTTCGATGCTGCTGTTAAAATAGCCCTTTTAGCTATATTTTCAGTTACTCCACCTATTTCATATAGTATTCGACCCGATTTAACAACTGCTACCCAATATTCGGGGGATCCTTTCCCTGAACCCATACGTGTTTCAGCAGGTCTTATGGTAATTGGCTTGTCTGGAAATATGCGTACCCATATTTTTCCCCCACGGCGTGCATTTCGTGTCATTGCTCGTCGACCGGCTTCGATTTGTCTAGATGTGATCCAAGCAGGTTCAAGTGCCTGAAGAGCATATTTACCGAAACAAATACGATTACCTCGATAAGCCATTCCCTTCATTCTTCCTCTATGTTGTTTACGGAATCTAGTTCTTTTGGGGTTATAGTTGATGGGTGTTTTGGAATTCCATCTCTACTACAGAACTGGACGTGAGAGTTTCTTCTCATTCAGCTCCTCGCGAATAAAAGGCTTCAAAATGGAATTTCACTTAGATTTTAATCTATATTTCACTTAGATTTTAATCTATATTAAATAGATATTCACATTTTTTTTTAAATTTATAAAAAAATAAAGTTTTCGCGGGCGAATATTTACTCTTGCAATCTCTATTTCCGCGCTAGGACTTGTTCATGACTTCTCAGAATAGATGAATAGATTTCCGGTTCATTTCGCCGTCCCGACTAGCGAATCATTAAGATTCATTTGTTCAATAAAATCTTTTGCGTTCACAGGTTCCATCGTTCCCATCGCCTCGTACTTAATGGTTAGGTCCGAATTTGCAATGGAGCTAATAATCCAATTTATTCTTGAGTCAACCTTCTTAGTCTTTATTGGCTCGAAGCTCTTGATTTCTTTCTTCTGATTCGTTTAATATTTAGTTCATTATGGATGAATCAACTAGTATTGATGCTTTATTACACTGTTTTTTTGAGAGGACTTATACATAGACCTTACATATTGGAATTCTATAGCAATATTGATATTCTTTTTCTCTCTTTCTCTCATCCTTCCGTTTATCCACACCCTTCTTCTGTATATTGTTTTAAACTTAGAATTAAAGTTAAAAGATTTCAGTTGCTACAAAGATATGACCAATTTATCATATTTTGTCTGGTTCTTTAGATCCAGATAATACGAAGTGATGAGTTGGTTTTCATACTATGGGGCTGGTCTTTTTTTTTAATCCTAACCCTAACCAACGAGTCACACACTAAGCATAGCAATTATATCAAAAGGTGAATCGGATTTTTATTCAACCCTATAAAGAATTAAAAATTAGAATTGCTTGTTTTGATTAATCAGAAAAAGAACGAAGAAGTTTCCCTTTTTTTGTTCTATCAATGGGAAAAACAAGTCAAGTTTTCTTATTCCTCTTCTTTGTCTAGAAAAATCCAAATTTTGATACCTAATACCCCATAGATAGTCCGAACAATATAAGAACAATAATCAATTTTAGCTCGAATGGTTTGCAGGGGAACCCTGCCTTCTCTGATCCATTCGACACGTGCAATTTCTTTTCCATCGATACGTCCTGCAATTTGTACTTGAATCCCTTTTGTATCTGCTTGTTCAGTTAATTCAATAGCTTTTTTCATTGCTTTTCGAAATGAAACTCTATTCTTTAATTGTCCGGCTATAAATCCTGCAAGAATATTAGGGTTTCCGTAAGGTTTTGCAATTCTTGTGATAGCAATGTTTAGTTTTCGGTTTCCATAATCAAATTCTTTTTGTAGGTTCATCTGTAATTCTTCGATTCCTCGTGGTCTACTTTCTATTAATAACTTTGGGAATCCCATAAAGATTATGATCTGGATCAAATCGATTCTCTTTTGAATCTCTATACGTGCAATCCCCTCGGTGCCGGAGGATATTCTCATATTCTTTTGTACATAATTTTTGATAAAATCTCTTATTTTATGATCTTCTTGTAGACCCTTAGAATAATTTTTTGGTTGTGCAAACCAAAGGGAATGATGACGTTGGATTGTACCAAGTCTGAAACCAAGTGGATTTATTTTTTGTCCCATACTCCTCCCCTAATATCTATCATCATATATCCACGAATCCATTTGTTCATAGTCAGCATTTAGAGATCTATCTTTCACTACAAGAGTTATATGACAGGTATTTCTTTTTATCGCATAACGACGTCCTCGAGCTCGAGGTTTTAATCTCTTCGCGGTAGTACCCTCATTAACTTCAGCTTTACTAATTACTAAATCGGCTTTGTTGGAAGCCATATTGTAACTCGCATTTGCTGCTGCAGAATAAACCAATTTAAAAATTGGATAACATGCTCTATAAGACATGAGTTCTAGTATCATAAGTGTTTCCTCATAAGAACGTCCACGAATTTGATCAATTACTCTTCTTGCTTTATCAGCAGATAGAGATATATGTCGACCTAAAGCGTATACTTCTGTTTTTTTTTTCTTTAGCATAAGGTTTGTCTCCTACTAATAAATCATAAATATCTATCCATTTTTTTTAAGATAAGATTATCGACGAGATCGATTATCATTTTTTGCATGTCCTCGGAAATTTAAAGTAGGTACAAATTCTCCCAATTTGTGTCCTACCATACGATCTATTATATAAATAGGAAAGTGTTCCTTACCATTATGAATAGCAATCGTATGGCCGATCATTGTGGGTATAATGGTAGATGCACGGGACCAAGTTACTATTATTTTTTTTTCTGCTTTTTTATTAAGCTTTTCTATTTTTATTAATAGATTATTGGCTACAAAAGGATTTTTTTTTAGTGAACGTATCACAGCTAACTCCTATTTCTTTTTTGTAAAGACGAAAAAAGAAATTCTATTTTCTCGTCTATTTACTACGGCGACGAACAATCAAATTATCACTATATTTATTCCTTTTTCTACTTCTTCTTCCAAGTGCAGGATAACCCCAAGGGGTTGTGGGTTTTTTTCTACCAATTGGGGCTCTCCCTTCCCCACCCCCAT
>NW_027460060.1:0-33039 GCF_025594145.1 Primulina tabacum
GAAATTATGGATGAAGGGCTGCTAGGTAATGAGTATGAAGGTTACAAGGGGTGATAAAGGAGTCTTGAAGTGCATTTAGTTGGAGGTTACAAGTCAAGAAGTTGAATGGATATGAATTGTTTTTCTCCTCTAGTGTTGTTGTTCCTACCCTCTCCTCCTTGCTGATTCACGATTTTTTCTCAGATGTTTCCTACTGATTTTTTGAGCATATGAACGTAGGACATGTAGGTAAGGAAGAGGAATGTTAATAATGGTGTTAAAGGGTCCATTATATACATTAAAATGAGAGTTACAAGTGAAGGAGGTGAAGGGTTTTGAATTGTTTCTTAATCCCCTTATTGCCGTTGGTTTGTTCCTTATTTCCTACTGCATTTACACGGTTTTGTTGTCTAATAGGTTGAGTAGAAATGAGGTATGTTATTGCATTTAAATTTACTACCCGTTAGATAATTAAAATGAGAAATGTATACCCCATGAATTGTAATTAGGAATTGTTGGAATGAAGAGTTATCCACCTTTGAATATTTTAAATGTTGGACCCAAAATTATTACTTATTTGCATGGTGTTTTATTGTTTACATCTTGTATGTTAATTGCTTAAGGTTTCAAATACACATTCTACATTTTAATGAATTTACACCTTAATTTATAATGACCTCTTGCATGGCATTGCATGGATTTAACTTTAAGCATTTAAGTACTATGTTTAATTTCTTGAATACTTCATACTTAGATTAATCCATTCTCTCTTGTTACATATTTTAATTTAAGCTTTAATTAAATATTGAACCTAAAAGAATTTATTTACCAACTTAGCTCTAATTAATTAAATAAATTCTAAAACATTCTATTTCTTTAAATTAAATTATTCATTGACTTAAATTAAATTTAGGAATGTCTTTTATTATTAATCTTATCTCTAATCTTCAAACTCCGGTCCGTCCTCGCGTATTTAACTGAAAAGATAAAACTAAACTTTTGCATTTAAAATAAATAGTTATGACTTGTCAAATATCAAATGAATTAGACCCTTCATATATATATAAAAATCATTTTTAAATTTAAATAGTAATAATTATGCATGGCTTATACGTAGTCTATTTTGTCGTTACACTATGAAGAAAGATTTTTAGTTGGCGGTTCTTTAGGAATTGGCTGCGACTTGCCAGCGTTTGCTCGATTCTGTTGAGCAAGAAGGCATAAGGCGATGTCAACATGTGTTCGATTCCAAGTATGAGGGGACAAGAGATTTTCACATAAATCAGTAGCAGCCACTGGAGTCGTAGCTGAAAGAGATTGTCATGGGGGATCGCAAGAAGTCATGGTATCCCTTGCAATAAAACACATGAACAGAAGTGATCAATGCCAAACTTTGAAAAAATGTAGTTATGAATCACAAATAACTAAATACCAATAAACTATATTTTGTTTTTACTTTTACTTTTTATCTTTATTTTTTGCTAGAAATTCCACACTAAATTAAATTTCGTTCATGAAATTAAAGCCTGACATTTAAAATTAATTCTCCTCAAATGGAGAGAAATATGTCATAGTTAATGAAAAATATGCACAATCATAGCACAAAACCTCTACAATATGCACAATTTAGAGCACGTGATAATTATAGCACAAAAGTCTAGAATTTTTTTATTTAAACCACTAAGGGTTTCGGCTCCTCGCCTTATCCATCAACACCCGACAGATGTCATCATGAGGGTAACTCCCTTTGGCCTTCTACACAAGTTGATTTGGGAATTAAGGAACCCTTGTGTTGCCAAGAGAGTATGGATTTGCCAAAGGGACTATCTGTCCCAAACCTCCTCTTTTTCATTCCCTGCTTACCTTCTACACCACTACTACTAGCAGATGATGTTAGTGCAGTCCTTGAATTGCTACGTGCAGCAAACATAGTTGGAAAAATGTAGGGAACAAACACGGGGAATGACTTTAGAAAATCTGCCGTCGGAGAAGGTATCCCAATTTGCCACGAAGGGAGAAACCACGATAACAACATTGATAGAGTAAGTTGACTTACATTCAATTATATCCAGTTAAAAGGTTTCATGTAGTTATCTTTAGATTCAAACACATAGTCAAAAATGAAGACGTGTCTACATTAAATCACATAAATACATACAAAATTGCAAGTTTCCAGTGTGCTTTCAACACATAGATAAATATTGTTGTAGAGAACGAGACTGGTTTTTTTTTTATTTCTGGAAAACAAAAGGCAACAAAAAATCTAATTATGGGACGAGATATTGGTAAACTCACAAACGGATCTGAATAAGAATAATAAAAACTTTAAAATCCTGGTTAGTTAGTTAGTCAGAAATGTAACCATGGTTATTTATAGCTTAAATGAATTTGGACACATAAAATTGGATATCTTCATTAATACAGCTTGCATGTCCACTAAATATAGATTTATTGGCATCAAAATTTGTGATAAATAATATTAAAAGACTAAATGAACTTAAGATTAACAATTTAATGAACGATAAAAAATTTTAAATTGAAATATAAAAACACTTTGTCTAAAATCCGAAATTTATTTGGAATAAGCTTTTCTTATGGCTAAATATAAATTTTTCGATTTGAAAATATCTTTATGATGTATTCTATAAGAATGGTTTGGATGATGGAATTCAAATAAATTCAATGTATTTTTGTAGTTTTAAGTAAAGCAATACATAAATTTAAAATTCACATATGTCATTTTATATGGTGTTTCATGTTAATGAGGATGAATTTCAAGTTCACCAATAATAGAGACATTTGAAATTCGATCTACTTTTTGTGACTAACGTATAATTAATTGAAATATGAATTTAAGTTCTATGTATTGTTTCATGTTAATAATAAAAATATAATCGAAATCCATGGATTTCAAATCCATTTATCCCTATATAAACCTAATATACTTTGAATATATGTATATATACAAATATATATATATATATATAATATATATATAAATATATATATATATATATATTTATTTATTTATTAATACGCACGCTCACACGCGCATATACACTATAATTATATAATTTTATTCATATTTACAAATATGCATATCCATATTATACATAAGATTGAATCTTGTTCATTAAATTCAAAGTTAACATTTACCAATAATTTTCCTGAAATAGAGAAATTTTTTGTCGTTGGTAATAAATTTGAACCTCTAGCACATAACCATAATCGAAATAAAGCATGAAATCACAATGTTACACATTGTTTTAAGCCTTGAATGAGTTTATGAAATAATGTAACACACATTGATGTTTTATGCTTATACAAATCTTTTCTATATCTTTTTTTTATTATTTTTTTGCCACAATATTCACATTAAATTAAATTTTGGCCATTAAATTTTAAAGAAGATAAAATTGAAATAAATATGTTGCCGTAAATGAAAAATCAGCACAACTGTAGCACAAGACCTCTAAAATTTGTACAATCATAACACAAAACCTCTAAAATCTACACAATTATAGAACAAAACCTCTATAAAAAAACTATCATATTTAGAGTACAGAACATTTGAAATCGTATAAAAAAAAATCTAAACAATCTGCACAATCGTAGCACATGCACAGTTATAGCACAAACCAGAGAAGGTATCTTTGTTACCATGAAGGGGAGATTGCATTCGTGGCCCCCGAATCTCTTGATCGAGAAAAATATTTATGTATTCAATTGCACTAGATGCAAGAAAGAGTCTACAAACAAACATGATATTCAAAGCTCTAGGAAGCCAAAAACTAATCACCGAGATATCGAGTGACTTCTGTCCTAGCCTTATCCATCAGCATACGGCGACTCATATCCCAAGTAAACTCCTTGGGCTTACTGGAATGTTACTCAGTAAATGAACCCTGTTACCAGAGAATTTTCACATGGGATCGCCCTCTTACGCCCGGCCCTCAATTTTGCTGTGGCCTTTTCTCCATCTATACCATATTATCAACAAGGAAGAATGATGGCCTGCAGCAATCTTCCTAGTGAAAAATAGGAATTTTGGTGCAGATCATCAGTGAGATAATACTTCATAACACTCTATGTACTTCGAGAAGGCATGTTTGTTGCCATGAAGGGGAGATTGCATTTGTGGCACAAAATCTGTTGATTGAGAAAAATATTTATATATTCATATAGCATCATACATTTAGGGCATGAAGTTCAAAATGTAGCAGATTTTGCCTCGTGTCTCAGGGAAAAGCTATATGCAATCTAACTCTATGTGTCAAGGCCCGTATTTCGTATTCATAATTTTTGCGGAATTATAAAAATTTTCTAAATAATAATTATCTTGTCCCATTTAATTAAAGTAAATATGTAATAATTTTAACTTTAAAATAACAGCGGAAGCAAATATTGTTTTCAACCAACAATTTAAAAATAATTCAACGTAAACATCAACTTAAAAATAATCCAACGTATTAAAACTGAGTTTGAATAATAAAAGGTGCATAGATTAAATCATGAGGTCCTCGGGTTTACTACTGCTGTCCCAAGATCGCTCACTGGTCTCCGTCCGCGGGTCCCGACCTCATCAATACCTACAACAATCAAGTCTAGTGAGTCTAAAGACTCAACATGTATATATCGTGAATAACAAGTAAATATATCATAAAATCGCATGCAACGTAAAAATAAAGTATCGTAAAGCGTACGGTGAAAATAGCATCATGAATAATTATAACTACGTGCATATCTGAAAATCATACGTAAAGCTTTGCTCAATAGAGCTCTGTCATGTCATATCATAATTTTCTGGTAGAGATAATGTTTTCTAAGCAAGTGGCCCATAACATAACGTAAGCGCCTGATCAGACTAAACCACAGTATACTGGGCGGTAGAGATCAATCACAGCCCTTGGACTGGATGTCTGTACCCATACATAATCATAAACCGGGTCGTAAGTCACCGGGCGGAGAGGTCCTCGGTTGCGCCTACCGAATTTCCAAACCCACTAAGCATAAGGTGGCCACAAGACATATAGCATATATCTCAAAAATAAACATTTTATATTTTTATGCACGTAATATAATTATAACCTTATTTTTACCGGATGAGTTGGATCGCTCCCAGGCTTGCTGCGACTTACTACTAATATGTGACACATGCAATAAATCGTAACTTGACAAAAAAAAAAACAAAACTTAACAATAGAACCAAAAACGAGACTATTAGAGCCAATAACTTGATTTTTAACCATGGCTTCGTACCAACCCGAACCAACATTAAACCGACGTTTAACCATGATTAAAATACCCCAAACATACTGAAAAATATTCATAATAACTGTAAAACACGAAAATAGGTGAAAGGAATCCAAAAACATAAAACACTCTTTCGAGAGTCATTTTGGCACCTTTCACCGTAAATTCTCGTACGACCTCTAAACTAGACCAAATCACGAACGGCCAAAAACACGACTTTCTTAACTCATTAAGGTATTGTCCAGTCCAAGGCCATGGGCTAAAAGCCAACCAAGAACTCAAACCAACCTCAAAACCGAAGATGAAAGTTGCTGTCAAAAAAAAAAACCAGCAGTGGCAACTTGTGCGTTTGTGGTGTAAACTCTGAAATTTATTGACCAATGGCTTGAACCACCTCCCAAGAACTCTTACCAACATCCTAAGGCATGGCTTGAACCATGGCTAAGGGCTAAAAGCCAACCACAATCCAAACCTCACTCCAAAACCGAAGACACACTAATACAGGAAATGGAAAATTCAAACTATGCACTTGTGTTGTTGTTTTAAAAATTTTGAGGGAACCATGAACCAAACCTTGAAAGGACACCTTGGTCACGTCCTAGACATGGTATGGAAGGGTTCTAACCGTGGCTACAGTCCCTAGGACAGCCATGATTCGAACTTTCACCTTAAACCACCAAATGATAAAACCTTGGACTCAAATTCTGCAATTAAGGAAAAGTTGCTGTCACTACTTTGTTGGTGTGTGTATGGATGTAAACCAATGAACCAATAACACTCTAACACACTCTAATTCATGCCTAGTAGCAGCCATGTGTGCCTGGAACCGAGCAACTCCCTGTAAGCAACCAAAACACACCAAACCGTGATGTGGAAAAACAAGAGAGCCAAGAAATTTGTGCAGATTTTTGCTTAAATGTTGCTGTCATTTTCGTGATGCTGCTTGATTCATGAACATATACTGCTTAAAATTATCTAATATGACTTGATTGAAGAGCAAAGACACAATATATACATGCCTGGAAATTGTTTTGACACGAAAACAAACCAATACGACGAATACGAGCGACGGAGTCGGAGTGAGAATTCCTTCTTGTTCTTGTGCTGTTATTCTCGATTTTTAGCTGCTGTTCTCTTCTGTAAATTTCGAAATTATGGATGAAGGACTGCTAGATAATGAGTATGAAGGTTACAAGGGGTGATAAAGGAGTCTTGAAGTGCATTTAGTTGGAGGTTACAAGTCAAGAAGTTGAATGGATATGAATGTTTTTCCTCCTCTAGTGTTGTTGTTCCTACCCTCTCCTCCTTGCTGCTAATTCACGATTTTTCTCAGATGTTTCCTACTGATTTTTTGAGCATATGAATGTAGGACATGTAGGTAAGGAAGTGGAATGCTAATAATGGTGTTAAAGGGTCCATTATATACATTAAAATGAGAGTTACAAGTGAAGGAGGTGAAGGGTTTTGAATTGTTTCTTAATCCCCTTATTGCCGTTGGTTTGTTCCTTATTTCCTACTGCATTTACACGGTTTTGTTGTCTAATAGGTTGAGTATAAATGAGGTATGTTATTGCATTTAAATTTACTACCCGTTAGATAATTAAAATGAGAAATGAATACCCCATGAATTGTAATTAGGAATTGTTGGAATGGAGAGTTATCCACCTTTGAATATTTTAAATGTTGGACCCAAAATTATTACTTATTTGCATGGTGTTTTATTGTTTACATCTTGTATGTTAATTGCTTAAGGTTTCAAATACCCATTCTACATTTTAATGAATTTACACCTTAATTTATAATGACCTCTTGCATGGCATTGCATGGATTTAACTTTAAGCATTTAAATACTATGTTTAATTTCTTGAATGCTTCATACTTAGATTAATCCATTCTCTCTTGTTTACATATTTTAATTTAAGCTTTAATTAAATATTGAACCTAAAAGAATTTATTTACCAACTTAGCTCTAATTAATTAAATAAATTCTAAAACATTCTATTTCTTTAAATTAAATTATTCATTGACTTAAATTAAATTTAGGAATGTCTTTCTTATTATTAATCTTATCTCTAATCTTCAAACTCCGGTCCGTCCTCGCGTATTTAACTGAAAGATAAACTAAACTTTTGCATTTAAAATAAATAGTTATGACTTGTCAAATATCAAAATGAATTAGACCCTTCATATATATATATAAAAATCATTTTTAAATTTAAATAGTAATAATTATGCATGGCTTATACGTAGTCTGATTTTCGGGTCGTTACACTATGAAGAAAGATTTTTAGTTGGCGGTTCTTTAGGAATTGGCTGCGACTTGCCAGCGTTTGCTCGATTCTGTTGAGCAAGAAGGCATAAGGCGATGTCAACATGTGTTCGATTCCAAGTATGAGGGGACAAGAGATTTTCACATAAATCAGTAGCAGCCACTGGAGTTGTAGCTGAAAGAGATTGTCATGGGGGATCGCAAGAAGTCATGGTATCATCCCTTGCAATAAAACACATGAACAGAAGTGATCAATGCCAAACTTTGAAAAAAATGTAGTTATGAATCACAAATAAACTAAATACCAATAAACTATATTTTGTTTTACTTTTACTTTTTATTTTATTTTTTGCTAGAAATTCCACAATAAATTAAATTTCGTTCATGAAAATTAAAGCCTGACATTTAAAATTAATTCTCCTCAAATGGAGAGAAATATGTCATAGTTAATGAAAAATATGCACAATCATAGCACAAAACCTCTAAAATATGCACAATTTAGAGCACGTGAATAATTATAGCACAAAAAGTCTAGAATTTTTTTTATTTAAACCACTAAGGGTTTCGGTCCTCGCCTTATCCATCAACACCCGACAGATGTCATCATGAGGTAACTCCTTTGGCCTTCTACACAAGTTGATTTGGGAATTAAGGAACCCTTGTGTTGCCAAGAGAGTATGGATTTGCCAAAGGACTATCTGTCCCAACCTCCTCTTTTTCATTCCCTGCTTACCTTCTACACCACTACTACTAGCAGATGATGTTAGTGCAGTCCTTGAATTGCTACGTGCAGCAAACATAGTTGGAAAAATGTAGGGAACAAACACGGGGAATGACTTTAGAAAATCTGCCGTCGGAGAAGGTATCCCAATTGCCACGAAGGGAGAAACAAGATAACAACATTGATAGAGTAAGTTGACTTACATTCAATTATATCCAGTTAAAGGTTTCATGTAGTTATCTTTAGATTCAAACAATAGTCAAACAATGAAGACGTGTCTACATAAAATCACATAAATACATACAAAATTGCAAGTTTCCAGTGTTGCTTTCAACACATAGATAAATATTGTTGTAGAGAACGAGACTGGTTTTTTTTTTATTTCTGGAAAACAAAAGGCAACAAAAAAATCTAATTATGGGACGAGATATTGGTAAACTCACAAACGGATCTGAATAAGAATAATAAAAACTTTAAAATCCCTGGTTAGCTAGTAAGTCAGAATTGCAACCATGGTTGGTTATATCTTAAATGAATTTGGACACATATAATTGGATATCTTCATTTAATATAGCTTGCATGTCCACTAAATATAGATTGGATGGCATCAAAATTTGTGATAAATAATATTAAAAGAATAAATGAACTTAAGATTAACAATTTAATGAGCGATACAAAATTTTAAATTGAAATAATAAAAACACTTTGTCTAAAATCCGAAATTTATTTGGAATAAGCTTTTCTTATGATTTGAAAATATCTTTATGATGTATTCTATAAGAATGGTTTTGGATTGATGGAATTCAAATAAATTCATGTATTTTTGTAGTTTTAGTAAAGCAATACATAAATTTAAAATTCACATATTTCATTTTATATGGTGTTTCATGTTAATAAGGATGAATTTCAAGTTCACCAATAATAGAGACATTTGAAATTCGATCTACTTTTTGTGACTAACGTATAATTAATTAAAATATGAATTTAAGTTTCTATTTATTGTTTCATTGTTAATAATAAAAATATAATCGAAATTCATGGATTTCAAATCCATTTATCCCTATATAACCTAATAGACTTTGAATATATGTATATATACACACACATACATACATACATATATATATATATATATATTTATATAGACGCTCACACGCGAATATAGACTATAATTATATAATTTTATTCATATTTACAAAAATGCATATCCATATTATACATAAGATTGAATCTTGTTCATTAAATTCAAAGTTAACATTTACCAATAATTTTCATGAAATAGAGAAATTTTTTGTCGTTGATAATAAATTTGAACCTCTAGCACATAACCATAATCGAAATAAAGCATGAAATCACAATGTTACACATTGTTTTAAGCCTTGAATGAGTTTATGAAATAATGTAACACACATTGATGTTTTATGCTTATACAAATCTTTTGCTATACTCTTTTTTATTATTATTTTTTGCCACAATATTCACATTAAATTAAATTTTGGCCATTAAATTTTAAAGAAGATAAATTGAAATAAATATGTTGCCGTAAATGAAAAATCAGCACAACTGTAGCACAAGACCTCTAAAATTTGTACAATCATAACACAAAACCTCTAAAATCTACACAATTATAGAACAAACCTCTATAAAAAAACTATCATATTTAGAGTACAGAACATTTGAAATCGTATAAAAAAATCTAAACAATCTGCACAATCGTAGCACATGCACAGTTATAGCACAAACCAGAGAAGGTATCTTTGTTACCATGAAGGGGAGATTGCATTCGTGGCCACGAATCTCTTGATCGAGAAAAATATTTATGTATTCATACGTCACTAGATGCAAGAAAGAGTCTACAAACAACATGATATTCAAAGCTCTAGGAAGCCAAAAACTAATCACCGAGATATCGAGTGACTTCTGTCCTAGCCTTATCCATCAGCATACGGCGACTCATATCCCAAGTAAACTCCTTGGGGCTTACTGGAATGTTACTCAGTAAATGAACCCTGTTACCAAGAGAATTTTCACATGGGATCGCCCTCTTACGCCCGGCCCTCAATTTTGATGTGGCCTTTTCTCCATCTATACCATATTATCAACAAGGAAGAATGAGGCTGCAGCAATCTTCCTAGTGAAAAAGTAGGAATTTTGGTGCAGATCATCAGTGAGATACTTCATAACACTCTATGTACTTCGTGAAGGCATGTTTGTTGCCATGAAGGGGAGATTTCATTTGTGGCACAAAATCTGTTGAGTGAGAAAAATATTTATGTATTTATATAGCATCATACATTTAGGGCATGAAGTTCAAAATGTAGCAGATTTTGCCTCGTGTTTCAGGGAAAAGCTATATGCAATCTAACTCTATGTGTCAAGGCCCGTATTTCGTATTCATAATTTTTGCGGAATTATAAAAATTTTTCTAAATAAATAATTATCTTGTCCCATTTAATTAAAGTAAATTTGTAAATAATTTTAACTTTAAAATAACAGCGGAAGCAAATATTGTTTTCAACCAACAATTTAAAAATAATTCAACGTAAACATCAACTTAAAAATAATCCAACGTATTAAAACTGAGTTTGAATAATAAAAGGTGCATAGATTAAATCATGAGGTCCTCGGGTTTACTACTGCTGTCCCAAGATCGCTCACTGGTCTCCGTCCGCGGTCCCGACCTCATCAATACCTACAACAATCAAGTCTAGTGAGTCTAAAGACTCAACATGTATATATCGTGAATAACAAGTAAATATATCATAAAATCGCATGCAACGTAAAAATAAAGTATCGTAAAGCGTACGGTGAAAATAGCATCATGAATAATTATAACTACGTGCATATCTGAAAATCATACGTAAAAGCTTTGCTCAATAGAGCTCTGTCATGTCATATCATAATTTTCTGGTAGAGATAATGTTTCTAAGCAAGTGGCCCATAACATAACGTAAGCGCCTGATCAGACTAAACCACAGTATACTGGGCGGTAGAGATCAATCACAGCCCTTGGACTGGATGTCTGTACCCATACATAATCATAAACCGGTCGTAAGTCACCGGGCGGAGAGGTCCTCGGTTGCGCCTACCGACTTCCAAACCCATAAGCATAAGGTGGCCACAAGACATATAGCATATATCTCAAAAATAAACATTTTATATTTTTATGCACGTAATATAATTATAACCTTATTTTTATCGGATGAGTTGGATCGCTCCCAGGCTTGCTGCGACTTACTACTAATATGTGACACATGCAATAAATCTTAACTTGACAAAAAAAAAACAAAAACTTAACAATAGAACCAAAAACGAGACGATTAGAGCCAATAACTTGATTTTTAACCATGGCTTCGTACCAACCCGACCAACATTAAACCGACGTTTAACCATGATTAAAATACCCCAAACATACTGAAAAATATGCATAATAACTGTAAAACACGAAAATAGGTGAAAGGAATCCAAAAACATAAAACACTCTTTCGAGAGTCATTTTGGCACCTTTCACCGTAAATTCTCGTACGACCTCTAAACTAGACCAAATCACGAACGGCCAAAAACACGACTTTCCTAACTCATTAAGGTATTGTCCAGTCCAAGGCCATGGGCTAAAAGCCAACCAAGAACTCAAACCAACCTCAAAACCGAAGATGAAAGTTGCTGTCAAAAAAAAAAACCAGCAGTGGCAACTTGTGCGTTTGTGGTGTAAACTCTGAAATTTATTGACCAATGGCTTGAACCACCTCCCAAGAACTCTTACCAACATCCTAAGGCATGGCTTGAACCATGGCTAAGGGCTAAAAGCCAACCACAATCCAAACCTCACTCCAAAACCGAGGACACACTAATACAGGAAATGGAAAATTCGAACTATGCACTTGTGTTGTTGTTTTAAAAATTTTGAGGGAACCATGAACCAAACCTTGAAAGGACACCTTGGTCACGTCCTAGACATGGTATGGAAGGGTTCTAACCGTGGCTACAGTCCCTAGGACAGCCATGATTCGAACTTTCACCTTAAACCACCAAATGATAAAACCTTGGACTCAAATTCTGCAATTAAGGAAAAGTTGCTGTCACTACTTTGTTGGTGTGTGTATGGATGTAAACCAATGAACCAATAACACTCTAACACACTCTAATTCATGCCTAGTAGCAGCCATGTGTGCCTGGAACCGAGCAACTCCCTGTAAGCAACCAAAACACACCAAACGTGATGTGGAAAAACAAGAGAGCCAAGAAATTTTGTGCAGATTTTTGCTTAATGTTGCTGTCATTTTCGTGATGCTGCTTGATTCATGAACATATACTGCTTAAAATTATCTAATATGACTTGATTGAAGAGCAAAGAAACAATATATACATGCCTGGAAATTGTTTTGACACGAAAACAACCAATACGACGAATACGAGCGACGGAGTCGGAAGTTGAGAATTCCTTCTTGTTCTTGTGCTGTTATTCTCGATTTTTAGCTGCTGTTCTCTTCTGTAAATTTCGAAATTATGGATGAAGGACTGCTAGATAATGAGTATGAAGGTTACAAGGGTGATAAAGGAGTCTTGAAGTGCATTTAGTTGGAGGTTACAAGTCAAGAAGTTGAATGGATATGAATTGTTTTTCCTCCTCTAGTGTGTTGTTCCTACCCTCTCCTCCTTGCTGCTAATTCACGATTTTTCTCAGATGTTTCCTACTGATTTTTTGAGCATATGAATGTAGGACATGTAGGTAAGGAAGTGGAATGCTAATAATGGTGTTAAGGGTCCATTATATACATTAAATGAGAGTTACAAGTGAAGGAGGTGAAGGGTTTTGAATTGTTTCTTAATCCCCTTATTGCCGTTGGTTTGTTCCTTATTTCCTACTGCATTTACACGGTTTTGTTGTCTAATAGGTTGAGTATAAATGAGGTATGTTATTGCATTTAAATTTACTACCCGTTAGATAATTAAAATGAGAAATGAATACCCCCATGAATTGTAATTAGGAATTGTTGGAATGGAGAGTTATCCACCTTTGAACATTTTAAATGTGGACCCAAAATTATTACTTATTTGCATGGTGTTTTATTGTTTACATCTTGTATGTTAATTGCTTAAGGTTTCAAATACCCATTCTACATTTTAATGAATTTACACCTTAATTTATAATGACCTCTTGCATGGCATTGCATGGATTTAACTTTAAGCATTTAAATACTATGTTTAATTTCTTGAATGCTTCATACTTAGATTAATCCATTCTCTCTTGTTTACATATTTTAATTTAAGCTTTAATTAAATATTGAACCTAAAAGAATTTATTTACCAACTTAGCTCTAATTAATTAAATAAATTCTAAAACATTCTATTTCTTTAAATTAAATTATTCATTGACTTAAATTAAATTTAGGAATGTCTTTCTTATTATTAATCTTATCTCTAATCTTCAAACTCCGGTCCGTCCTCGCGTATTTAACTGAAAAGATAAAACTAAACTTTTGCATTTAAAATAAATAGTTATGACTTGTCAAATATCAAAATGAATTAGACCCTTCATATATATATATATATAAATCATTTTTAAATTTAAATAGTAATAATTATGCATGGCTTATACGTAGTCTGATTTTCGGGTCGTTACACTATGAAGAAAGATTTTTAGTTGGCGGTTCTTTAGGAATTGGCTGCGACTTGCCAGCGTTGCTCGATTCTGTTGAGCAAGAAGGCATAAGGCGATGTCAACATGTGTTCGATTCCAAGTATGAGGGGACAAGAGATTTTCACATAAATCAGTAGCAGCCACTGGAGTTGTAGCTGAAAGAGATTGTCATGGGGGATCGCAAGAAGTCATGGTATCATCCCTTGCAATAAAACACATGAACAGAAGTGATCAATGCCAAACTTTGAAAAAAATGTAGTTATGAATCACAAATAAACTAAATACCAATAAACTATATTTTGTTTTACTTTTACTTTTTATTTTATTTTTTGCTAGAAATTCCACAATAAATTAAATTTCGTTCATGAAAATTAAAGCCTGACATTTAAAATTAATTCTCCTCAAATGGAGAGAAATATGTCATAGTTAATGAAAATATGCACAATCATAGCACAAAACCTCTAAAATATGCACAATTTAGAGCACGTGAATAATTATAGCACAAAAAGTCTAGAATTTTTTTTATTTAAACCACTAAGGGTTTCGGTCCTCGCCTTATCCATCAACACCCGACAGATGTCATCATGAGGTAACTCCTTTGGCCTTCTACACAAGTTGATTTGGGAATTAAGGAACCCTTGTGTTGCCAAGAGAGTATGGATTTGCCAAAGGACTATCTGTCCCAAACCTCCTCTTTTTCATTCCCTGCTTACCTTCTACACCACTACTACTAGCAGATGATGTTAGTGCAGTCCTTGAATTGCTACGTGCAGCAAACATAGTTGGAAAAATGTAGGGAACAAACACGGGGAATGACTTTAGAAAATCTGCCGTCGGAGAAGGTATCCCAATTGCACGAAGGGAGAAACAAGATAACAACATTGATAGAGTAAGTTGACTTACATTCAATTATATCCAGTTAAAGGTTTCATGTAGTTATCTTTAGATTCAAACAATAGTCAAACAATGAAGACGTGTCTACATAAAATCACATAAATACATACAAAATTGCAAGTTTCCAGTGTTGCTTTCAACACATAGATAAATATTGTTGTAGAGAACGAGACTGGTTTTTTTTTTATTTCTGGAAAACAAAGGCAACAAAAAATCTAATTATGGGACGAGAGATTGGTAAACTCACAAACGGATCTGAATAAGAATAATAAAAACTTTAAAATCCCTTGTTAGTTAGTTAGTCAGAAATGTAACCATGGTTATTTATAGCTTAAATGAATTTGGACACAAAAAATTGGATATCTTCATTTAATACAGCTTGCATGTCCACTAAATATAGATTTATTGGCATCAAAATTTGTGATAAATAATATTAGAAGAATAAATGAAGTTAAGATTAACAATTTAATGTGCGATACAAAATTTTAAATTGAAATAATAAAAACACATTGTAAAAAATCCGAAATTTATTTGGAATAAGCTTTTCTTATGGCTAAATATAAATTTTTCGATTTGAAAATATCTTTATGATGTATTCTATAAGAATGGTTTTGGATTGATGGAATTCAAATAAATTCAAATGTATTTTTGTAGTTTTAGTAAAGCAATACATAAATTTAAAATTCACATATTTCATTTTATATGGTGTTTCATGTTAATGAGGATGAATTTCAAGTTCACTCAATAATAGAGACATTTGAAATTCGATCTACTTTTTGTGACTAACGTATAATTAATTAAAATATGAATTTAAGTTTCTATGTATTGTTTCATTGTTAATAATAAAAATATAATCGAAATCCATGGATTTCAAATCCATTTATCCCTATATAACCTAATATACTTTGAATATATGTATATATACAAATATATATATATATATATAATATATATATAAATATATATATTTATTTATTTATTTATTAATACGCACGCTCACACGCGCATATACACTATAATTATATAATTTTATTCATATTTACAAATATGCATATCCATATTATACATAAGATTGAATCTTGTTCATTAAATTCAAAGTTAACATTTACCAATAATTTTCATGAAATAGAGAAATTTTTTGTCGTTGATAATAAATTTGAACCTCTAGCACATAACCATAATCGAAATAAAGCATGAAATCACAATGTTACACATTGTTTTAAGCCTTGAATGAGTTTATGAATAATGTAACACACATTGATGTTTTATGCTTATACAAATCTTTTGCTATACTCTTTTTATTATTATTTTTTGCCACAATATTCACATTAAATTAAATTTTTGGCCATTAAATTTTAAAGAAGATAAAATTGAAATAAATATGTTGCCGTAAATGAAAAATCAGCACAACTGTAGCACAAGACCTCTAAAATTTGTACAATCATAACACAAACCTCTAAAATCTACACATATAGAACAAAACCTCTATAAAAAAACTATCATATTTAGAGTACAGAACATTTGAAATCGTATAAAAAAAATCTAAACAATCTGCACAATCGTAGCACATGCACAGTTATAGCACAAACCAGAGAAGGTATCTTTGTTACCATGAAGGGGAGATTGCATTCGTGGCCACGAATCTCTTGATCGAGAAAAATATTTATGTATTCATACGTCACTAGATGCAAGAAAGAGTCTACAAACAACATGATATTCAAAGCTCTAGGAAGCCAAAAACTAATCACCGAGATATCGAGTGACTTCTGTCCTAGCCTTATCCATCAGCATACGGCGACTCATATCCCAAGTAAACTCCTTGGGGCTTACTGGAATGTTACTCAGTAAATGAACCCTGTTACCAAGAGAATTTTCACATGGGATCGCCCTCTTACGCCCGGCCCTCAATTTTGATGTGGCCTTTTCTCCATCTATACCATATTATCAACAAGGAAGAATGAGGCTTGCAGCAATCTTCCTAGTGAAAAAGTAGGAATTTTGGTGCAGATCATCAGTGAGATACTTCATAACACTCTATGTACTTCGTGAAGGCATGTTTGTTGCCATGAAGGGGAGATTTCATTTGTGGCACAAAATCTGTTGATTGAGAAAATATTTATGTATTCATATAGCATCATACATTTAGGGCATGAAGTTCAAAATGTAGCAGATTTTGCCTCGTGTTTCAGGGAAAAGCTATAGCAATCTAACTCTATGTGTCAAGGCCCGTATTTCGTATTCATAATTTTTGCGGAATTATAAAAATTTTTCTAAATAAATAATTATCTTGTCCCATTTAATTAAAGTAAATATGTAAATAATTTTAACTTTAAATAACAGCGGAAGCAAATATTGTTTTCAACCAACAATTTAAAAATAATTCAACGTAAACATCAACTTAAAATAATCCAACGTATTAAAACTGAGTTTGAATAATAAAAGGTGCATAGATTAAATCATGAGGTCCTCGGGTTTACTACTGCTGTCCCAAGATCGCTCACTGGTCTCCGTCCGCGGTCCCGACCTCATCAATACCTACAACAATCAAGTCTAGTGAGTCTAAGACTCAACATGTATATATCGTGAATAACAAGTAAATATATCATAAAATCGCATGCAACGTAAAAATAAAGTATCGTAAAGCGTACGGTGAAAATAGCATCATGATAATTATAACTACGTGCATATCTGAAAATCATACGTAAAAACTTTGCTCAATAGAGCTCTGTCATGTCATATCATAATTTTCTGGTAGAGATAATGTTCTAAGCAAGTGGCCCATAACATAACGTAAGCGCCTGATCAGACTAAACCACAGTATACTGGGCGGTAGAGATCAATCACAGCCCTTGGACTGGATGTCTGTACCCATACATAATCATAAACCGGTCGTAAGTCACCGGGCGGAGAGGTCCTCGGTTGCGCCCTACCGACTTCCAAACCCATAAGCATAAGGTGGCCACAAGACATATAGCATATATCTCAAAATAAACATTTTATATTTTTATGCACGTAATATAATTATAACCTTATTTTTACCGGATGAGTTGGATCGCTCCCAGGCTTGCTGCGACTTACTACTAATATGTGACACATGCAATAAATCTTAACTTGACAAAAAAAAAAAACAAAAACTTAACAATAGAACCAAAACGAGACGATTAGAGCCAATAACTTGATTTTTAACCATGGCTTCGTACCAACCCGAACCAACATTAAACCGACGTTTAACCATGATTAAATACCCCAAACATACTGAAAAATATGCATAATAACTGTAAAACACGAAAATAGGTGAAAGGAATCCAAAAATATAAAACACTCTTTCGAGAGTCATTTTGGCACCTTTCACCGTAAATTCTCGTACGACCCTCTAAACTAGACCAAATCACGAACGGCCAAAAACACGACTTTCCTAACTCATTAAGGTATTGTCCAGTCCAAGGCCATGGGCTAAAAGCCAACCAAGAACTCAAACCAACCTCAAACCGAAGATGTAAGTTGCTGTCAAAAAAAAAACCAGCAGTGGCAACTGTGCGTTTGTGGTTGTAAACTCTGAAATTTATTGACCAATGGCTTGAACCACCTCCCAAGAACTCTTACCAACATCCTAAGGCATGCTTGAACCATGGCTAAGGGCTAAAAGCCAACCACAATCCAAACCACACTCCAAACCGAAGACACACTAATACAGGAAATGGAAAATTCGAACTATGTACTGTGTTGTTGTTTTAAAAATTTTGAGGGAACCATGAACCAAACCTTGAAAGGACACCTTGGTCACGTCCTAGACATGGTATGGAAGGGTTCTAACCGTGGCTACAGTCCCTAGGACAGCCATGATTCGAACTTTCACCTTAAACCACCAAATGATAAAACCTTGGACTCAAATTCTGCACTTAAGGAAAAGTTGCTGTCACTACTTTGTTGGTGTGTGTATGGATATAAACCAATGAACCAATAACACTCTAACAGACTATAATTCATGCCTAGTAGCAGCCATGTGTGCCTGGAACCGAGCAACTCCCTGTAAGCAACCAAAACACACCAAACCGTGATGTGGAAAAACAGAGAGCCAAGAAATTTTGTGCAGATTTTTGCTTAAATGTTGCTGTCATTTTCGTGATGCTGCTTGATCATGAACATATACTGCTTAAAATTATCTAATATGACTTGATTGAAGAGCAAAGAAACAATATATACATGCCTGGAAATTGTTATGACACGAAAACAAACCAATACGACGAATACGAGCGACGGAGTCGGAGTTGAGAATTCCTTCTTGTTCTTGTGCTGTTATTCTCGATTTTTAGCTGCTGTTATCTTCTGTAAATTTCGAAATTATGGATGAAGGGCTGCTAGGTAATGAGTATGAAGGTTACAAGGGGTGATAAAGGAGTCTTGAAGTGCATTTAGTTGGAGGTTACAAGTCAAGAAGTTGAATGGATATGAATTGTTTTTCCTCCTCTAGTGTTGTTGTTCCTACCCTCTCCTCCTTGCTGCTGATTCATGATTTTTCTCAGATGTTTCCTACTGATTTTTTGAGCATATGAACGTAGGACATGTAGGTAAGGAAGAGGAATGTTAATAATGGTGTTAAAGGGTCCATAATATACATTAAAATGAGAGTTACAAGTGAAGGAGGTGAAGGGTTTTGAATTGTTTCTTAATCCCCTTATTGCCGTTGGTTTGTTCCTTATTTCCTACTGCATTTACACGGTTTTGTTGTCTAATAGGTTGAGTATAAATGAGGTATGTTATTGCATTTAAATTTACTACCCGTTAGATAATTAAAATGAGAAATGAATACCCCATGAATTGTAAATTAGGAATTGTTGGAATGAAGAGTTATCCACCTTTGAATATTTTAAATGTTGGACCCAAAATTATTACTTATTTGCATGGTGTTTATTGTTTACATCTGTATGTTAATTGCTTAAGGTTTCAAATACCCATTCTACATTTTAATGAATTTACACCTTAATTTATAATGACCTCTTGCATGGCATTGCATGGATTTAACTTTAAGCATTTAAATACTATGTTTAATTTCTTGAATACTTCATACTTAGATTAATTCATTCTCTCTTGTTTACATATTTTAATTACTATGTTTAATTTCTTGAATACTTCATACTTAGATTAATTCATTCTCTTTTGTTTACATATTTTAATTTAAGTTTTAATTAAATATTGAACCTAAAGAATTATTTACCAACTTAGCTCTAATTAATTAAATAAATTCTAAAACATTCTTTTTCTTTAAATTAAATTATTCCTTGACTTAAATTAAATTTAGGAATGTCTTTCTTATTATTAATCTTATCTCTAATCTTCAAACTCCGGTCCGTCCTCGCGTATTTAACTGAAAAGATAACATCAAAATGAATTAGACCTTCATATATATATATATAAATTATTTTTAAATTTAAATAGTAATAATTATGCATGGCTTATACGTAGTCTGATTTTCGGGTCGTTACAATCTTCCCCCTTAAATTGAATTTTGTCCCCGAAATTCGCTAATCCTCGATAATCCAAAGTTTAGATCTTAATTCTATTATCCCAACAACCACGCTACCGCTGCGCTACTCTGATAAAAATTAAGTCATAGGCTGTCCTTACGTTTCTTCAATCCTAATTAGATTGCCTACCAAAAATCTCATTGCGATTCGCAACTTAAAACGACTTATGGTAACTTAGCTTTACTTTACTATGACCTCGAATTCTGACTTTTCTCATCGTTCAGAAATATTAGAATTGGTGGTTCAAACTTATCATGTCTTACCTTCCTTATACTATACCGTAATGTTCAACGACCTATTACATTAGCATTTACGCAGTTCAACTTAAAGACTCTTAGCACCAAAGGTTACTGATCAACTTCTATCCTCGGTGATAGACTTAAAGTTAAATATTATCTCAGCTCCATAACAAATTAGTCTAAGATCCTTGAATCGAATCTTTATCTTACAGCCCAAACTTATATAACTTAACTATTACGAGTATACCCCCAAATATAAAATTGTTGCAAATCTTAAACCTCAAATAACGTTAATCCATAAAACCCAATTATACAACATCGACCTTCTACCAATATTTTAAGCCCTTCAAGTCTCAATTTTATGCTTAAACCATTTTCTTTCCAATTACAATATAGTTGAGGCCTAAGACTCTGGACTTTCCTCATTGACAACAATGTCGCATTCTTAAGTATCATCAATGCTTAATTAAGTCTAGTGTATAAAACTTAATAAGTTATCTCATGTTAGCGATAAACTTACTCTAATAATTCAACTTCGCACATATCACCCATAGAGTTCTAAATTCCCATATCAAGATTTCGGATTTCTACTCAATTAAAATCTTAATGTTAGTTCATTGGTACATATGTTGAACGCCTCTAATTCTTTTTTTTTTTTCACCCAAAACTTATGTATGAACACCTATCTTATAAATCTTGAAATTCAAGCTTATGCAACCCAAATAATATTAGATATTATAACTCCAGCCCACATATCCGCTTAGTCCCAAATTTCTTAATGACTTCCAAAATTCCTCAAGATAAGGTGTCTAATTCAATTCTTACATGCGTCTATCGAGTAACCTAACATCCATCATACTCAACTTTCTAGAAAAATCAAATTCCCCCCAAAGGTATAATTCTAACTGTTAAGATCCTGGTTAAACTTACGACACAATCAACTTTAATTCCCAAAAAAAATTTCTAACTCAATTTTTATCCTTATAACTTAAACTAACCGATCAAATTTTACCTTAAATCGGCATCACTTTAAATCCTATTTGCCACAACATGATTTCACTAACGCTTAAATTTTCATGCCTAAGATTGATTCATCCTACAATGTCCTTGGTTACCATTCATTAGAACATTATAATCCAAATATCTAAATATTCTATATTTCCTTCGAGCCTAAATAACCGAAAATTCCTACTATTTAAACCGGTCAATTCTCACTTACTACTAGATAAGTTCTCAAATTTCTTAAAATTGTAAAATAATTCTTACTTTCCTCGAATATCGTCCAATTTTTTTTTCTAAATCTCGAAAAATTCCACAATTACCCATGAGTACTCAGTATTTCCAATTTCATTTTATAGATTTCCCGTATCATAAGGTTCAATAGTCTTAAGTTTATTAAACCCAAAATTAATTCCCATAACACGTCTACATTTCTATAAATACTTAAAATCCCAAGTGTTCCTCAAAAGTTCGCATTTAATCCTTAGAATTTTGAAAATTGCAACCTGACCCTTACAGTTCTCCCAATTTACATTTTGGCCCCACAACTCTTCGAAATCTGCATCATTGTCCCCATAAAATTTTCCATCTTTACCTCATTAAACTTTTAGATTCTCGAACTCAAAATTTAATCCCCTAAAATTTGGTAAATCGAAAATAGTCCTTAGAATTTTTTTTTTCCACTTAGGTCCTCAAATTATTAGTTATTACAAATTAGGTCCCTAAATTCTCAATTCATGCAATTCCATCCTTAAATCTAACTAGGTAGAGCATGTATCCTAAATAAATTCTCATAATTAATCTTACATTTCCATAGATACTTAAAATCCTCAAATTGTACATTTATAATCCTAAAGATTGTCGTAGTAATTCGAATCGCTATTGCGTATATGAAATCCTCAAAAATTTACTCGACTAGCAACCAAGAACCATCAATAATTTATTAGAATTTCTACAAGTCCCAAAAGCATTCATAATTTTCAAGATTAACTTATGACCCATAAGGAGGACATCAACACTATTGACCTAAAAATTAATATAGTCAAATCATGTTTAACATCTCCTAAGCCCAATATTCGAATTCTTAGACATGTCCAATTCCAAACGTACCCAACATGCATAATTCCATAATTTATATTTTTAATTTAAATAAACACTAAACAATTAAAATCTGAACGCAAAAACATTTCATGAAAACATGCTGTTAAAATAATTCATGCTTAAATAAAATGCGTAAATGTAAAACTTATAGACCGAAGACGTGACTTCATGATCTTCTCGAGAGCAGTAGTAGTACAACCCTTTACAAGATCATAGGCTCTGATACCAACTGTCAAGGCCCGTATTTCGTATTCATAATTTTTGCGGAATTATAAAAAATTTTCTAAATAAATAATTATCTTGTCCCATTTAATTAAAGTAAATATGTAAATAATTTTAACTTTAAAATAACAGCGGAAGCAAATATTGTTTTCAACCAACAATTTAAAAATAATTCAACGTAAACATCAACTTAAAAATAATCCAACGTATTAAAATTGAGTTTGAATAATAAAGGTGCATAGATTAAATCATGAGGTCCTCGGGTTTACTACTGCTGTCCCAAGATTGCTCACTGGTCCCTCCGTCCGCGGTCCCGACCTCATCATACCTACAACAATCAGTCTAGTGAGTCTAAAGACTCACATGTATATATCGTGAATAACAAGGTAAATATATCATAAAATCGCATGCAACGTAAAATAAAGTATCGTAAAGCGTACGGTGAAAATAGCATCATGAATAATTATAACTACGTGCATATCTGAAAATCATACGTAAAAGCTTTGCTCAATAGAGCTCTGTCATGTCATATCATAATTTTCTGGTAGAGATAATGTTTCTAAGCAAGTGGCCCATGACATAACGTAAGCGCCTGATCAGACTAAACCACAGTATACTGGGCGGGTAGAGATCAATCACACCCTTGGACTGGATGTCTGTACCCATACATAATCATAACCGGTCGTAAGTCACCGGGCAGAGAGGTCCTCGGTTGCGCCTACCGACTTCCAAACCATAAGCATAAGGTGGCCACAAGACATATAGCATATATCTCAAAAATAAACATTTTATATTTTTATGCACGTAATATAATTATAACTTTATTTTTACCGAATGAGTTGGATCGCTCCCAGGCTTGCTGCGACTTACTACTAATATGTGACACATGCAATAAATCTTAACTTGACCAAAAAAAAAAAAAACTTAACAATAGAACCAAAAACGAGACGATTAGAGCCAATAACTTGATTTTTAACCATGGCTTCGTACCAACCCGAACCAACATTAAACCGACGTTGAACCATGATTAAAATGCCCCAAACATACTGAAAAATATGCATAATAACTGTAAAACACGAAAATAGGTGAAAGGAATCCAAAAACAAAAACACTCTTTCGAGAGTCATTTGGCACCTTTCACCGTAAATTCTCGTACGACCTCTAAACTAGACCAAATCACGAACGGCCAAAACACGACTTTCCTAACTCATTAAGGTATTGTCCAGTCCAAGGCCATGGGCTAAAAGCCAACCAAGAACTCAAACCAACCTCAAAACCGAAGATGAAAGTTGCAGTCAAAAAAAAAAAAACCAGCAGTGGCAACTTGTGCGTTTGTGGTGTAAACTCTGAAATTTATTGACCAATGGCTTGAACCACCTCCCAAGAACTCTTACCAACATCCTAAGGCATGGCTTGAACCATGGCTAAGGGCTAAAAGCCAACCACAATCCAAACCACACTCCAAAACCGAAGACACACTAATACAGGAAATGGAAAATTCGAACTATGCACTTGTGTTGTTGTTTTAAAAATTTGAGGGAACCATGAACCAAACCTTGAAAGGACACCTTGGTCACGTCCTAGACATGGTATGGAAGGGTTCTAAACCGTGGCTACAGTCCCTAGGACAGCCTGATTCGAACTTTCACCTTAAACCACCAAATGATAAAACCTTGGACTCAAATTCTGCACTTAAGGAAAAGTTGCTGTCACTACTTTGTTGGTGTGTGTATGGATGTAAACCAATGAACCAATAACACTCTAACACACTCTAATTCATTCCTAGTAGCAGCCATGTGTGCTGGAACCGAGCAAACTCCCTGTAAGCAACCAAAACACACCAAACCGTGATGTGGAAAAAACAAGAGAGCCAAGAAATTTTGTGCAGATTTGTGCTTAAATGTTGCTGTCATTTTCGTGATGCTGCTTGATTCATGAACATATACTGCTTAAAATTATCTAATATGAACTTGATTGAAGAGCAAAGAACAATATATACATGCCTGGAAATTGTTTGACCACGAAAACAAAACCAATACGACGAATACGAGCGACGGAGTCGGAGTTGAGAATTCCTTCTTGTTCTTGTGCTGTTATTCTCGATTTTTAGCTTGCTGTTATCTTCTGTAAATTTCGAAATTATGGATGAAGGGCTGCTAGGTAATGAGTATGAAGGTTACAAGGGGTGATAAAGGAGTCTTGAAAGTGCATTTAGTTGGAGGTTACAAGTCCAGAGTTGAATGGATATGAATTGTTTTTCCTCCTCTAGTGTTGTTGTTCCTACCCTCTCCTCCTTGCTGCTAATTCACGATTGTTCTCAGATGGTTCCTACTGATTTTTTGAGCATATGAATATAGGACATGTAGGTAAGGAAGTTGGAATGTTAATAATGGTGTTTAAAGGGTCCATTATATACATTAAAATAGAGTTACAAGTGAAGGAGGTGAAGGGTTTGAATTGTTTCTTAATCCCCTGATTGCCGTTGGTTTTGGTTCCTTATTTCCTACTGCATTTACACGGTTTTGTTGTCTAATAGTTGAGTATAAATGCGGTATGTTATTACATTTAAATTTACTACCCGTATAGATAATTAAAATGAGAAATGAATACCCCATGAATTGTAATTAGGAATTGTTGGAATGAAGAGTTATCCACCTTTGAATATTTTAAATGTTGGACCCAAAATTATTACTTATTTGCATGGTGTTTATTGTTTACATCTTGTATGTTAATTGCTTAAGGTTTCAAATACCTATTCTACATTTTAATGAATTTTACACCTTAATTTTATAATGACCTCTTGCATGGCATTGCATGGATTTAACTTTAAGCATTTAAATACTATGTTTAATTTCTTGAATACTTCATACTAGATTAATTCATTCTCTCTTGTTTACATTATTTAATTTAAGCTTTAATTAAATATTGAACCTAAAAGAATTTATTTACCAACTTAGCTCTAATTAATTAAATAAATTCTAAAACATTCTTTTTCTTTAAATTAAATTATTCCTTGACTTAAATTAAATTTAGGAATGTCTTTCTTATTTATTAATCTTATCTCTATCTTTCAAACTCCGGTCCGTCCTCGCGTATTTAACTGAAAAGATAAAACTAAACTTTTGCATTTAAAATTAATGTTATGACTTGTCAATATCAAAATGAATTCGACCCTTCATATAATATATTATATATAGTATATATATATATATTATTTTTAAATTTAAATAGTAATAATTATGCATGGCTTATACGTAGTCTGATTTTCGGGTCGTTACAATCTTCCCCCCTTAAATTGAATTTCGTCCCCGAAATTCGCTAATCCTCGATAATCCAAAAGTTTAGATTCTTAATTCTATTATCCCAACAACCACTACCGCTGCGCTACTCTGATAAAATTAAGTCATCATAGGCTGTCCTTACGTTTCTTCAATCCTAATTAGATTGCCTACCAAAAATCTCATTTGCGAATCGCAACTTAAAACGACTTATGGTAACTTAGCTTACTTTACTATGACCTCGAATTCTGACTTTTCTCATCGTTCAGAAATATTAGAATTGGTGGTTCAAACTTATCATGTCTTACCTTCCTTATACTATACCCGTAATGTTCACGACCTATTACATTAGCATTTACGCAGTTCAACTTAAAGACTCTTAGCACCAAAGGTTACTGATCAACTTCTATCCTCGGGATAGACTTAAAAGTTAATCTTATCTCAGCTCCATACAAAATTAGTCTAAGATCCTTGAATCGAATCTTTATCTTACAGCCCAAACTTATATAACTTAACTATTTACGAGTATACCCCAAATATAAAATTGTTGCAAATCTTAAACCTCAAATAACGTTAATCCATAAAACCCAATTATACAACATCGACCTTCTACCAATATTTTAAAGCCCTTCAAGTCTCTTTTATGCTTAAACCATTTTCTTTCCAATTACAATATAGTTGAGGCCTAAGACTCTGGACTTTCCTCATTGAAACAAATGTCGCATTCTTAAGTATCATCAATGCTTAATTAAGTCTAGTGTAAAAACTTAATAAGTTATCTCATGTTAGCGATAAACTTACTCTAATAATTCAACTTCGCTCATATCACCCATAGAGTTCTAAAATTCCCATATCAAGATTTCGGATTTCTTACTCAATTAAAATCTTAATGTTAGTTCATTGGTACTCTATGTTGAACGCCTCTAATTCTTTTTTTTTTTTTCACCCAAAACTTATGTATGAACACCTATCTTATAAATCTTGAAATTCAAGCTTATGCAACCCAAATAATATTAGATAGTATAACTCCAGCCCACATATCCGCTTAGTCCCAAATTTCTTAATGACTTTCAAAATTCCTCAAGATAAGGTGTCTAATTCAATTCTTACATGCGTCTATCGAGTAACCTAACCATCCATCATACTCAACTTTCTAGAAAAATCAAATTCCCCCAAAGGTATAATTCTAACTGTTAAGATCCTGGTTAAAACTTACGACACATCAAACTTAAATTCCCAAAAAAAATTTCTAACTCAATTTTATCCTTATAACTTAACTAACCGATCAAATTTTACCTTAAATCGGCATCACTTTAAATCCTTAATTTGCCACAACATGATTTCACTAACGCTTAAATTTTCATGCCTAAGATTGATTCATCCTACAATGTCCTTGGTTACCATTCATTATAACATTATAATCCAAATATCTAAATATTATATTTCCTTCGAGCCTAAATAACCGAAAATTCCTACCATTTAAACCGTTCAATTCTCACTTACTACTAGATAAGTTCTCAAATTTCTTAAAATTGTAAAAATAATTCTTACTTTCCTCGAATATCGTCCAATTTTTTTTTCTAAATCTCGAAAATTCCACAATTACCCATGAGTACTCAGTATTTCCAATTTCATTTTATAGATTTCCCGTATCATAAGGTTCAATAGTCTTAAGTTTATTAAACCCAAAATTAATTCCC
This sequence comes from Primulina tabacum, assembly GCF_025594145.1. Classification (NCBI taxonomy): domain Eukaryota; kingdom Viridiplantae; phylum Streptophyta; class Magnoliopsida; order Lamiales; family Gesneriaceae; genus Primulina; species Primulina tabacum. The sequence goes on from NW_027460060.1 coordinate 27,822, forward strand.
ATAACACGTCTTACATTTCTATAAATACTTAAAATCCCAAGTGTTCCTCAAAAGTTCGCATTTAATCCTTAAATTTTGAAAATTGCAACCTGACCCTTACAGTTCTCCCAATTTACATTTTGGCCCCACAACTCTTCGAAATCTGCATCATTGTCCCCATAAAATTTTCCATCTTTACCTCATTAAACTTTTAGATTCTCGAACTCAAAATTTAATCCCCAAAATTTGGTAAATTCGAAAATAGTCCCTTAGAATTTTTTTTCCACTTAGGTCCTCAAATTATTAGTTATTACAATTAGGTCCCTAAAATTCTCAATTCATGCAATTCCATCCTTAAATCTAACTAGGTAGAGCATGTATCCTAAATAAATTCTCATAATTAATCTTACATTTCCATAGATACTTAAAATCCTCAAATTGTACATTTATAATCCTAAAGATTGTCGTAGTATTCGAATCGCTATTGCTTATATGAAATCCTCAAAAATTTACTCGACTAGCAACCAAGAACCATCAATAATTTCTTAGAATTTCTACAAGTCCCAAAAGCATTCATAATTTTCAAGATTAACTTATGACCCATAAGGAGGACATCAACACTATTGACCTAAAAATTAATATAGTCAAATCATTTTCAACATCTCCTAAAGCCCAATATTCGAATTCTTAGACATGTCCAATTCCAAACGTACCCAACATGCATAATTCCATAATTTATTTTTAATTTAAATAAACACTGAACAATTAAAATCTGAACGCAAAAACATTTCATGAAAACATGCTGTTAAAATAATTCATGCTTTAAATAAAATGCGTAAATGTAAAACTTACAGACCGAAGACGTGACTTCATGAGCTTCTCGAGCAGTAGTAGTACAACCCTTTACAAGATCATAGGCTCTGATACCAACTGTCAAGGCCCGTATTTCGTATTCATAATTTTGCGGAATTAAAAATTTTTCTAAATAAATAATTATCTTGTCCCATTTAATTAAAGTAAATATGTAAATAATTTTAACTTTAAAATAACAGCGGAAGAATATTGTTTTCAACCAACAATTTAAAAATAATTCAACGTAAACATCAACTTAAAAATAATCCAACGTATTAAAACTGAGTTTGAATAATAAAAGGTGCATAATTAAATCATGAGGTCCTCGGGTTTACTACTGCTGTCCCAAGATCGCTCACTGGTCTCCGTCCGCGGTCCCGACCTCATCAATACCTACAACAATCAAGTCTAGTGAGTCTAAAGACTCAACATGTATATATCGTGAATAACAAGTAAATATATCATAAAATCGCATGCAACGTAAAAATAAAGTATCGTAAAGCGTACGGTGAAAATAGCATCATGAATAATTATAACTACGTGCATATCTGAAAATCATACGTAAAAGCTTTGCTCAATAGAGCTCTGTCATGTCATATCATAATTTTCTGGTAGAGATAATGTTTCTAAGCAAGTGGCCCATAACATAACGTAAGCGCCTGATCAGACTAAACCACAGTATACTGGGCGGTAGAGATCAATCACAGCCCTTGGACTGGATGTCTGTACCCATACATAATCATAAACCGGTCGTAAGTCACCGGGAGAGGTCCTCGGTTGCGCCTACCGACTTCCAAACCCATAAGCATAAGGTGGCCACAAGACATATAGCATATATCTCAAAAATAAACATTTTATATTTTTATGCACGTAATATAATTATAACCTTTTTTTACCGGATGAGTTGGATCGCTCCCAGGCTTGCTGCGACTTACTACTAATATGTGACACATGCAATAAATCTTAACTTGACAAAAAAAAAAAACTTAACAATAGAACCAAAAACGAGACGATTAGAGCCAATAACTTGATTTTTAACCATGGCTTCGTACCAACCCGAACCAACATTAAACCGACGTTTAACCATGATTAAAATACCCCAAACATACTGAAAAATATGCATAATAACTGTAAAACACGAAAATAGGTGAAAGGAATCCAAAAACATAAAACACTCTTTCGAGAGTCATTTTGGCACCTTTCACCGTAAATTCTCGTACGACCTCTAAACTAGACCAAATCACGAACGGCCAAAAACACGACTTTCCTAACTCATTAAGGTATTGTCCAGTCCAAGGCCATGGGCTAAAAGCCAACCAAGAACTCAAACCAACCTCAAACCGAAGATGAAAGTTGCTGTCAAAAAAAAACCAGCAGTGGCAACTTGTGCGTTTGTGGTGTAAACTCTGAAATTTATTGACCAATGGCTTGAACCACCTCCCAAGAACTCTTACCAACATCCTAAGGCATGGCTTGAACCATGGCTAAGGGCTAAAAGCCAACCACAATCCAAACCACACTCCAAAACCGAAGACACACTAATACAGGAAATGGAAAATTCGAACTATGCACTTGTGTTGTTGTTTTAAAAATTTTGAGGGAACCATGAACCAAACCTTGAAAGGACACCTTGTCACGTCCTAGACATGGTATGGAAGGGTTCTAACCGTGGCTACAGTCCCTAGGACAGCCATGATTCGAACTTTCACCTTAAACCACCAAATGAAAACCTTGGACTCAAATTCTGCACTTAAGGAAAAGTTGCTGTCACTACTTTGTTGGTGTGTGTATGGATGTAAACCAATGAACCAATAACACTCTAACACACTCTAATTCATGCCTAGTAGCAGCCATGTGTGCCTGGAACCGAGCAACTCCCTGTAAGCAACCAAAACACACCAAACCGTGATGTGGAAAAACAAGAGAGCCAAGAAATTTTGTGCAGATTTTTGCTTAAATGTTGCTGTCATTTTCGTGATGCTGCTTGATTCATGAACATATACTGCTTAAAATTATCTAATATGACTTGATTGAAGAGCAAAGAAACATATACATGCCTGGAAATTGTTTTGACACGAAAACAAACCAATACGACGAATACGAGCGACGGAGTCGGAGTTGAGAATTCCTTCTTGTTCTTGTGCTGTTATTCTCGATTTTTAGCTGCTGTTCTCTTCTGTAAATTTCGAAATTATGGATGAAGGGCTGCTAGGTAATGAGTATGAAGGTTACAAGGGGTGATAAAGGAGTCTTGAAGTGCATTTAGTTGGAGGTTACAAGTCAAGAAGTTGAATGGATATGAATTGTTTTTCCTCCTCTAGTGTTGTTGTTCCTACCCTCTCCTTTGCTGCTAATTCACGATTTTTCTCAGATGTTTCCTACTGATTTTTTGAGCATATGAATGTAGGACATGTAGGTAAGGAAGTGGAATGAATAATGGTGTTAAAGGGTCCATTATATACATTAAAATGAGAGTTACAAGTGAAGGAGGTGAAGGGTTTTGAATTGTTTCTTAATCCCCTTATTGCCGTTGGTTTGTTCCTTATTTCCTACTGCATTTACACGTTTTTGTTGTCTAATAGGTTGAGTAAATGAGGTATGTTATTGCATTTAAATTTACTACCCATTAGATAATTAAAATGAGAAATGAATACCCCATGAATTGTAATTAGGAATTGTTGGAATGAGAGTTATCCACCTTTGAATATTTTAAATGTTGGACCCAAAATTATTACTTTGCATGGTGTTTTATTGTTTACATCTTGTATGTTAATTGCTTAAGGTTTAAATACCCATTCTACATTTTAATGAATTTACACCTTAATTTATAATGACCTCTTGCATGGCATTGCATGGATTTAACTTTAAGCATTTAAATACTATGTTTAATTTCTTGAATACTTCATACTTAGATTAATCATTCTCTCTTGTTTACATATTTTAATTTAAGCTTTAATTAAATATTGAACCTAAAAGAATTTATTTACCAACTTAGCTCTAATTAATTAAATAAATTCTAAAACATTCTATTTCTTTAAATTAAATTATTCTTGACTTAAATTAAATTTAGGAATGTCTTTCTTATATTAATCTTATCTCTAATCTTCAAACTCCGGTCCGTCCTCGCGTATTTAACTGAAAAGATAAAACTAAACTTTTGCATTTAAAATAAATAGTTATGACTTGTCAAATATCAAAATGAATTAGACCCTTCATATATAATAATAAATCATTTTTAAATTTAAATAGTAATAATTATGCATGGCTTATACGTAGTCTGATTTTCGGGTCATTACACTATGAAGAAAGATTTTTAGTTGGCGGTTCTTTAGGAATTGGTTGCGACTTGCCAGCGTTTGCTCGATTCTGTTGAGCAAGAAGGCATAAGGCGATGTCAACATGTGTTCGATTCCAAGTATGAGGGACAAGAGATTTTCACATAAATCAGTAGCAGCCACTGGAGTCGTAGCTGAAAGAGATTGTCATGGGGGATCGCAGAAGTCATGGTATCCCTTGCAATAAAACACATGAACAGAAGTGATCAATGCCAAACTTTGAAAAAAATGTAGTTATGAATCACAAATAAACTAAATACAATAAACTATATTTTGTTTTACTTTTACTTTTTATTTTATTTTTTGCTAGAAATTCCACAATAAATTAAATTTCGTTCATGAAAATTAAAGCCTGACATTTAAAATTAATTCTCCTCAAATGGAGAGAAATATGTCATAGTTAATGAAAATATGCACAATCATAGCACAAAACCTCTAAATGCACAATTTAGAGCACGTGAATAATTATAGCACAAAAAGTCTAGAATTTTTTTATTTAAACCACTAAGGGTTTCGGTCCGCCTTATCCATCACACCCGACAGATGTCATCATGAGGTAACTCCTTTGGCCTTCTACACAAGTTGATTTGGGAATTAAGGAACCCTTGTGTTGCCAAGAGAGTATGGATTTGCCAAAGGACTCTGTCCCAAACCTCTCTTTTTCATTCCCTGCTTACCTTCTACACCACTACTACTAGCAGATGATGTTAGTGCAGTCCTTGAATTGCTACGTGCAGCAAACATAGTTGGAAAAATGTAGGGAACACAAACGGGGATGACTTTAGAAAATCTGCCGTCGGAGAAGGTATCCCAATTGCCACGAAGGGAGAAACAAGATAAAACATTGATGAGTAAGTTGACTTACATTCAATTATATCCAGTTAAAGGTTTCATGTAGTTATCTTTAGATTCAAACAATAGTCAAACAATGAAGACGTGTCTACATAAATCACATAAATACATACAAAATTGCGTTTCCAGTGTTGCTTTCACACATAGATAATATTGTTGTAGAGAACGAGACTGGTTTTTTTTATTTCTGGAAAACAAAA
>NW_027460061.1:0-32986 GCF_025594145.1 Primulina tabacum
TTTGTTCTTATGATTTTCGAAAATCATGTTTAAGTAGGTTATGGTTTTAGGGGGTAAAATTAGGCCATCAATCCTAGTTAAATTATGCTCATAAGGTCCATTTAATTGTAGAATAAAAGTGTAAAAAAATCATTTTCAAAAATAATAACTTTCAGGCTTTTAAAAGTCCTTCGTGTTGACTAAAACCGGCTTCTCAGATTAAATGGGACTCAATTCGCGAAATAATTTGGACTCCGCATTTTTAGAAAAGTTTAATCATATTATTGAGCCTTAAAAATATTTATCCAAAAATATTTTCATCTTGCTTTTCACCGGTCTCCTTTCCCTGATAATGTCGAATATCTAGACAAAATCCTTAATTTCATGAAATCATGCAATTTAAACATTTAAGCACGTAAAAGATATCATTTAAACATTTAAAATCAATAAAATAAAATAATAAGCAATTTAAATAATTTTTGCATGCAGTCTACGAGGACTGATTTTTTAACGTTAATGAGCATATTTGAAACACTGACACGACCGTATCTCTGTTACCGATCTCCGGTTTTTTGAAAGTAAGAAAAGTTTCGAAAAGCTCTCGTCAAAGGCTATCCATTGATACCACTTTAGCTAAGAAAAAATGCGACTTTGGAATGACCCATTGTCCCTGCTCGTGCAATTTCTCTTTCTTGTCTCCAATTTCGTGTTTTTTGGAGCTTGGGTAATTTGGTTCTAGTCATTATTCAAAACATGTGGTTCACTTCAATGTATACCCAAATTCTAGGGTTTCAAATTATGCGTTTAAGTACAACTTTTTGGTTCAATGAATAATGTAATTGTATATTAAGCTCCTTGTAATAAGTGTCAAAATAAATTTTTTCCATGTCAAGCAGAGCTGGGAGGTCGTTTCTTACCAACTAGCGCGAGCCTTGCTATTCTACAGGTGCTGGAAATAGTTAAGGGCGCTGGGGCAATCATATTTAACTGCCCTACCAAGCCTTTTATGCCCAAAACATTCAATTTAATACCAATTTGCGAAGGTGCTACGCATAAAATTGTAACACCGTGTCTTGGATTTCATATGCAATTTTTTTACTAATTTAATGATCTGATAAAAAGTTATGATCATTCTACCAAATATGTCAGTACAGTTTGGTCCATTATGACATATAGATTTGGAAAAAAAAACCAAATATAAAATTGTCTCTTATATTTTAGCTTTTTGATTAAAGTGGTTTCATCATTTAGATCAATATCCAAATTATTATACTAAAACCCGTAATCACTATCATATTTTTCTATCATTTCCTTCCATTCAATCATCATTAACATCAACTCATGCATGTTTCCTATTTACAACTTCCTTTAACCATTTCCTCATCAATACCTCATATTCATATTCATAGTTAGGATCGGTTTAATATAGATAAAGTGTTTAGAAGGAGGGTTGAATAGACACTTAGGCTTTTTGAACTCTTTTTCGAATGTGAATCAGATCTTTGAGGAATTGATCCTGAAAATCTTGTATGAAAATATCGATCAGTTACTAAAATATTGCGGAAATAAACTGAAAGATAAATTTGAATATTTTGGTTAGGGTACTGTGATAACTGAATGTACAAGAAAATTGAAACACATGGATTTTTTGGACGTTCAGAGACTTCAAATTCTCCTACGTTACCCTTTCTATCTCAAAGATAGGTATCACTAAAAGACTTTGATGATTACAATATAATGTAATCTCACTTTAGTTTGGACTTAAATACTGCCAAACTGAAAATCTTAGCTTTTTTACACTTATCAGTTTATAACTGAATCGTTCAAATGAGTAGCATGATTTACAAATAGATCATTGAAGTGTGAGCTTTTCATTTGCGCTTTGCCAATGATTATAAACTTGAAAGTAAATCACAACTGATTCGATAACTGATTGTTCTTTTATGATTGTTGTTCGTAAAATGTTGCCGTTATCGTTAACCTCTCCACAACTGAACTCTACAACTATATATGGTCTTTGATTCCAACGGTCACACTGAATGTATTTAAGAATAATTTCCGTTGAATCGCCTATAATTCCATGTAGACAACTTTTTGTGACAAGATATGATGTATCAGACGTTATGCTTTGTATGTTCTACTTAGGTACGGAGCAATGTGTCAGTTTTTTTCTAAGTTCAAAATTGTAACTGATGAAGTGGCCAACTGATCAGGAGTCAAATGGTCAACTGGTCAGTTCAGATGGTTTAAACCATTATAACTGATTTCCTTTCAGTTTGAATGCTCTTATAATTTCAGTTCCAGTTTTTTCCGTACTGCCGAGTTTACAATAAGTCTGCTCTTAAGTTCCTGTATTAGCAGTTTGTCAGTCTTCGATTCATCAGTTTGAGACTAAAAGATTTTTTGAGAACATTCGTTTATTTAATTAAGTTCTACTTGGTCCTTTTCTGTCTGATAAGGTTTTTTCAGATCTGAGATCAATTTAAGTGATTTCAATTCAGTTACTGTTCAGTTCGGGTCTTCAGTTCGGTTATGATTTGTTTGCAAAACTCCGAAACTTATAATTTCAACATCATATTCAATGGCAATCATAATACATGTTAGTCTCTCTTTCCTCAATAAATGCTCATAATAGCTACATATCAATTCCAGTATCACCATACAAATATACATGTTTATTCTTTAACTCAATCGTCATGAACCTCATATAACATATATAACACATATTTTCTTATTTGTTTCTTTAATTCTTGTTCATGGCCATATTATCAAAACATACTCACATTATGGAATAAAGGTAATTCATTTGATAATATATTCGAATATTTTGATTCGTATTTATAAAAGTTAAGCAACAAAAAAAATGTATCATGGGATAGGAACGACGGGCATTACAAATATTGTCTCTCAATCAATCAACTCATTGGAAATCAAGCACTTTGCTCACACAATGGCATTCTACAAATTCAAAGACAAAAATTCAGATGTATTTGAAATCTAATGGGATGCAATATCACACACTTTCTATTGATCAGGTCCAAAATGAAATATCAAGCTATAAACATTAATGTTGAACTATCATGATAGATGATCCAACTAAAGAATCATATGGATCAACAAATGGATCAAATTTAAAAGACCCTTGGCAGTTAGTTGCAAGAAATCGGCAGTCAATTGCAAGAAATCCTTGAATACCTGTAGCATGGTGATGTCCAAAAAGGGAAGTTTTGGACTATAAAAAAGATTGATGGGTAGAAAAGGCAGGTTGAGAGAGAAAAATACGAAACTTCTAAAAGAATTTATGAAAAAAAACAAAGAAAAAAGCTGGAAAAAAGAAAAAAATTCGGAAGCAGTGGTGGGGCAGTGGCAGCTCAAGTTCAACTTTCCGCATTTACATTTTTCGATCTTTGTAGTGTAATAGGCCGTGATACTCATGGGAACTTTAGGGTGGTCCGATCCACGCAGCGTCACTAATCCACAGGGCTCCAAAATTACCCTGGGCCTGAAATCACAAATAAGACCGTTAGGAGGGGCCAGGAGGGTGTCCCGACGTAGCCCCTCCGCACTCAAGTCAGAGACTGAGGATATATGGGGGGAGCAGAAGGGCGCTGCTGAAAACAATATAGTGAATCCAATATCAATACGCTCCAACCTGGTATTTATAGAAGAATACCTGGGCTTGTCATGGGCCATCACTGTGGGCCTTAATGATGGGCCGGGAATTTGGGCCGGATCTTGATGGGTTCATTCCCTGGGTATCACCAGTCTCCCCCTCCCGAGTCGAATGAATCGTAGGTTCAAAGTTCGATTGATTGCGTTGTTCTCGGTTTACAACACGTGAGTTGTGCATTTTTTCCAGGCCTCCGCCAGTCTCCAAAAAGTTGGAAACAAATCAAATACAATCCTAGCACCGCGTCATCATCACCTCGCCGCCTGCACGCTAGCCCCAATAGCGTGCGTCCGCCCTTGCGCGCGCTCGCCCGGCGCCCTCGCCCGCGCGGCCGCACAGCTCCCGCGCGCCCCGCCCTCACCGAGCTCGTCCGGCGCCTGCCGAAGCACTCGCCCTCGCGCACCCGCTCGCTGCTCGCCTGGGCGCCGGCTCGCCCGCGTGCCACAGGCTCGCCCTCAAGCCCTCGGCCATGCCTTGGCCCTAGCGCCTGCTCGCCAGCGCCACGCCACGCCAGCTCGCCGCACCCCGCAGCTCGCCCGCCACTCCAACTCGCCCGAGCACCAGCTCGCCCCTAGCCCCTCGCCTGCCGCTCTCGCCCTCGCCGCCGAGCGTTGCTCGCCGCGCGCCCGAGCGCCACACGCCAGCTCGCCCGCGCCCGGCAGCTCGCCGCCACTCCAGCACGCCCGAGCACCAGCTCGCCCCTAGCCCCTTGCCTGCCGCTCTCGCCCTCGCCCGCCGAGCGTCTGCTCGCCGCGCGCCGAGCGCCGCACGCCAGCTCTCCGCGCCCGGCAGCTCGCCCGCCACTCCGGCTCGCCCGCGCCTGCTCGCCCCGCACGCCACGCAGCCGCGAGAGCCTGCCTTCCCGCACTCGCTGCCCTCGCGCCACAGGCGCCTTCACGCCTTCGCCCACGCCTTCGCCTCGTCCAATACGTTGAGAAATTTGATATATTCCTTGAACATCTTTTGATATATTCCCTCGATCCCCGTAAACTCTGTCCCCTTAAACATCTTTTGTTATCGACTAACCAAATAAATTTTTCTCTTCCCAAACTTTGCTCCTCTGCTAGGCGATGTCTTAGCAGAAAATAAAAACTCAAATCTCCACCCTCCAATCCTCGCTAGGTGACACCTTAGCAGGAAAAATAAATTTATTCTCCTCATCCACTCTTCTCCTGCTAGGCGATGCCTTAGCAGGAAAATAACATTTTCTCTCCCAAACTCTGCTCCTCTGCTAGGTGATGCCTTAGCAGGAAAATAAAAATTCACTACCCCCACCCTCTAGCTCCTCTGCTAAGCCGGGTCTTAGCAGGAAAATAAAATTCAACTCCTCCATCTAACTTCTGCTAGTGTACCTTAGCAGGAAAATTTAAATTCAACACCTCCACCCTCTAACTCCTCTGCTAGGCCGGGCCTAGCAGGAAAATAAAATTCAACTCCTCCATCTAACTCTCTGCTAGGTGATACCTTAGCAGAAAATAAAATCAACACCTCCACCCTCTAACTCCCTGCTAAGCCGGGTCTTAGCAGGAAAATAAAATCAACACCCCATCCTCTAACTCCTCTGCTAGGCGATGCCTTAGCAGGAAAATAAAATTCAACGCGCCCACTCTAACTCCTCTGCTAGGCGATGCCTTAGCAGGAAAATAAAATCAACACCTCCACCTCTAACTCCTCTGCTAAGCCGGGCCTTAGCAGGAAAAATCAAACTCTCACCTCATCATCTCATAACTCCTCTGCTAAGCCAGGTCTTAGCAGGAAAATAAAATCAACACCTACACCCTTTAACTCCTCTGCTAAGCCAGCTAAGCCGGGCCTTAGCAGGAAATTAAAATTCAACACCTCCACCCTCTAACTCCTCTGCTAAGTGATACCTTAGCAGGAAAATAAAATTCAACACCTCCACCCTAACTCTGCTCCTCTGCTAGGCGATGCCTTAGCAGGAAAATAAAGATTCAACCTCGTCATCCTCTAACTCCTCTGCCAGGCGATGCCTTAGCAGGAAAATAAATCAACACCTCCGCCCTCTAACTCCTCTGCTAGGAGATACCTTAGCAGGAAAATAAAAATTCTTCTCTTCAACTCTGCTCCTCTCATCGCCGACTCTGCTCATCTTCTAGGCGATGCCTTAGCAGGAAAATAATATTCTCGACTCACCCTCTACTCCTTGCTAGGCGATGCCTTAACAGGAAAAATTTAGCTTTTCTCCCCCCCACTTTTCCTCTACTAGGTGCAGCCTAAGTAGGTAAAATAAAATTCATATAATCTCATAATACAAGAACAACCACGACTTAATATAAGACTTGGCTTATTAAATATCAACTGATAACGTAAGACAAATTCAGGAACGAAATACATCAAAAATGAAGTATAATATTCTAAGGTGGTAAGGTTCTCATGACTCTTTAGAGCCTTACCCAGCGCATTCTTAAACTTTCCTCTCTGCTCTCTTGTACCTCCACAAGACAAAGTTACCCACGTAGAAGCTCTCCGAATGACTCTACAACTGCAAGACTGAGCTCAAGCTTCCATGCGAATGCTCGTGACTTCTCGTTTCTTCTTCCGTCATGATTCTTTCATAACAACGACGTGCGACTTTTTGGTCCCCGCACAGGACTCCAACTCCTTTTCCACATGAAACTTAAGCTTCTGATGATAACTGGAAGCTACTGCTCTAAAATCCTTCAGGGCTGGTCGTCCTAGAATTCCATTATACGCTGACGGGGTATCTACTACAGTGAAGGCTATCATCTTTGTAACCCGCCGAGAATCAGTCCCCAAGGATAGGGGAAGAAAAATCTGACCCAAAGGCAAGATGACGTGTTCTGCAAACCCATACAGCGGGGTGGATACCGGCTCAAACTCAAATCCTCTCATCTTCATTTGATCTAACGTGCTCTTGAACAAGACGTTCACGGAGCTTCCATTATCAATAAATATTTCCGCCAATCATAATTGGCAATGGTGGTCGTTACCACCAAGGCATCGTTGTGGAGTCACAACGCCTCGGAGGTCTTCCGGCCCAAAGTGATGACGGGGTCTTGTGGTAAGTCTGCACCCCTAGATATCTCAAAGTTCTCCAACCTTCTCCCATGTGCCTTCTGAGCTCGCCCAGAGTCTCCATCAGTAGCACCCCCCGAGATCATATGAATCATTCCTCTCGTAGGGTGGTTATCCTCATTCATTCCCTCTTCGGTTCGACGAGCTCCTGAGGGACATCTTGACATCGACCTTCCCCTCTGCTCCCCGATCCTTGATTTATCCATGGAGGGCCTGGACCACGTCTAGGGGGCGAGCGAGACCTTTGTCGACTCCTTAATGAGGATCCTTCTTGTCTATCCTTGAAGACAATCTAGCACTGTACCCAACCCTTCGCGACTTCTCCACCTCCTCGCGGGCTCCCTCACCTCCATCACCTCGTCCCGACTCCTATCTAGGGGAACATGGGATGAGAATTGTCTTTTACTACTAGTTCTGTCTTCCTCTCTTTCCCCCGCACCTCTTCCTTCCTCCTTTCTCCGCTCCCTCAACTCTACTTCCTCCGGGCCGGCTCTCCATCCTTCTGTACGTTGGGCATCTTCCAAGTTTACATATTTCTCAGCTTGAGCCAACAGATCATCATAGCTCAACGGAGGCTTCTTGACCAGCGACTTGAAAAACTCCCCTCCCCTCAGTCCTTTTGTGAAGGCACTTATCATGATGTCAGGGGTAGCCGCTGGTATTTCCAGCTGCATTGTTGAAACGCTGGACAAATTCTCGCAAAGTTTCATTCTCTTGCTGTTTCATCACGAACAGGCTCAAATAATTTTCTGGTGCCTCTTGCTGCTAGCAAATCGGTGCAAGAAGGCAGCTGAGAAGTCCTCAAAAGAACGTATAGAGCTGGGCTGCAAAGTGTTAAACCACTGCTGGGCTGACCTCACCAACGTGCCCAGAAACACCTTGCACCTGACTCCATCGAATATTGGTGCAACAGAGCCGCATTCTCAAACCTCCCCAAGTGTTCCTCGGGGTCAGTATGTCCATCGTACTCTCCCACATTCGACTGTCGAAAATTCGGAGGAAGCCCTTCTTCTAAAATGGTTAGTGAAAAGGGACTTCCTCTCTTGGGCCGGCGCTTGCTTCCCACCTGTTTCTCAACATCCGTATTTCCTTTCACATCTCTCCAATCTCTGCATTCCCTTCGCTTGGGAGGGGCTGGTCTCTTCAATTCTACTCTGCTGGCCCTCAACATTTTCCTCTCGCTCGGCGAGTGGCCTGCTCTTCAATGAACACAGATTCTTGGTTCCTACTCATAGCCTCATCAACTGTCCGAGTGATAAATTGACCCAACTGCTCCAGGGTCAAGTTCCCCAATTTTCATTAGGACGGGGTTGCTCGACCCTGATCTCTGACGAGGTTGTTCAGTTCTTGTCTCCTGATGGGGTTGTTCCTGCCTCGCCTCAGCATGAGATGTTCGGGTCCCCTCTGAGGACGCGATGACGCTGAGTTAACTCTTCTACTCTTGCCTCCCTACCATCTCTACGTCTCAACTCAGATATTACACAGACGGCGCCAAGTGATACTCACGGAAAATTTAGGGTCCGATCCACGCAAGCGTCACTAATCCAGACACGGGCTTCAAAATTACCATGGGCCTGAAATCACAAATAAGACCGTTAGGAGGGGGCCAGGAGGGTGTCCCGACGTAGCCCCTCGACGCTCAAGTCAGAGACTGAGGATATAGGGGGGAGCAGCTAAGGGCGCTGCTGAAACAATATAGTGAATCCAATAATCATACGCTCCAACCTGGTATTTATAGGAGAACACCTGGGCTTGTCATGGGCCATTCACCTGTGGGCCTAATGATGGGCCGGATCTTGATGGGTTCATCTCTGGGTATCAGAATCCTTTTATGACAAAAATAGTATCCAAAAATTCTAAGAATTTGATACCACAGATCGAAAGAATTTTTTAGTCCAAACGCTTAGTGATCATGATGTTCCACAGAACTGAAGATCTTATCGTTGACGACTTATTATCAAATTACGTTACACATAAATAATTACAATTGTTTAAATATTAAATACATATTCAAAACTCTCATTCAGTGAACAGTTTAATAAAACTTTAAATTTTTTATTTTAATGATTCTTTGGATCAACATTCCATAATTAAAATATTATCAATAAGTTTAACTAATTATATTTTAAATCAATGATTTTTATGGTTCCAATTTATATGAGAATGGGTCACATGATTCATTTGCTTAAAATGAACAATAATAAATGTTATAGCTCAAAAAAATAAATAATTGATGAAATTGTTACACAAAAAATCCAAAATAGTACATGATTGAGTGACCTACTTTAAAAAACACAACAAATTCATAGAGAATTTGTCCATTATTGACTCGTTTTATCCAAAATTGATTGTTTTAAAAGAATCGAGAAAAGAACCTCATTATCTGACATATTACCAAAAAGTACACCAAATAAAAATAAAACACACAAATATATATAATTAAAACTAGGGCGATATTTTAATTAAACCAAAAGAAAATAACACAACGTTTTAGTTAAATTTAAGGATTTTTGTCTATATCGCAAAATTTTCAGACATGGTAACAAATATAAGGTTCAGTTTAGAACATAAATATTAAATTTGAATTAATTCAATGATGCTTGGATCCACATTCCAAGATTAAAATATTATCTAAAGGCTTATTTAATAATAAAAAAAGTAAAAAAAAAAAAAAAAAACTAATTATAAAAACTCCTACGTACCAATTGATTTTTTAATGTTTACTAATTATTTCTGTCTATAAATTGGAGCTAGCTATAGCTTGGTTCCCCTGCTGTAAAGAAAAAATCGAAAAATGGCGATTTGGGTTTCGTTTCACAAACTCTGCACATAATGTTGATGGCTGTATCAGTGATATCCACAAACTGTTTCATCTGAAACGACCTACATAGTGCACATGGATTCACAAGTAAAACCTGCACCATTTTCAGCGTAGAGAGTGGGACATCAATGGCTTCCCCTCATGTAGCGGGAGTGGCAGCTTTGCTTAAGGGAGCCAACCCAGACTGGAGTCCCGCCGTGATAAGATCTGCGATCATGACAACTGCCAAGCTGTTCGACAATTTACAGAATCCCATTCAAGAATGGGGAACCAACCAAACTGCGTCTCCTTTGGCGATGGGGGCAGGGCTTGTTGATCCCAACCAAGCATTAGACCCAGGCCTGTGTACGACTTGGATGCCCAGGATTATGTGAATTTTTGTGTGGCCTAAATCTGAGCATGCATGAGCTTCATGCAATCACAAGGTCTTCACATTACGCCTGCCCCCAAATCCTACACTTGAGCTCAACTACCCTCCTTCATTGCATATTTCAACTGCAGTGGCACGAAGTCGGTCGAGTTTTGGAGGACTCTGACGAACTTGGGTAGCTTCATGTCCCGTACGTGGCCAAAGTAGATGCGATGCAGGGATTCCATGTTAGTGTAGATCAAGATACACTTGTTTTCAAGGGCAAGAATGATAAAAAAGCTACAAACTGATTGTGGAAGGGCCCTGTCTGAATGAGGTACTGTTATTCATGGGCATCTGAAGTGGGTTGAGTGAATGGAAAACATACTGTAACAAGTCCAATTGCAGTTCTGAATTTAAGTAAGGATAGGTTATATGTTTGATTGAGGTGTTTGAAAGAGATTTGTGCACCACAAGAATATAATCTATGAGATGTTTACTGTCTTCGCTTATGTTACTGCAGAAGGCCCTGTAACTTCTTGCTTGAAATTGCGGAAAATTAAAAATTTTCTTTTTAAAAGAACTTAAATGGCCTCATTCATAAAATCACTGGTGAATCAAGTTCAATATTTCAAAATATTGCAGCGGAAGAAAATAAAGTTTTGCCAAAAATCACATTTAAAAATATCCAACGACTGATAAAATTGTTTGCGGAAAAAACAACAACTGCTGCTCTGAGGTCCTCGGGTGCCACTACTGCCGACCCAAGCTGGCTCACTGGTCCCCGCCCTCGGCCCTGGCCTCATCAGTACCTACAACAATCAAGTCTAGTGAGCCTAAAGACTCAGCATGCATACGCAGGTAACGAGTAAAAATCTGAATTTAAAATATGCATGAGAAACATATCCTGTCCTGAGGCATACTGAAAATAATCTGTACTGAGCAATTATAATACGTGCATAACTGAACTGGAAATCACTGTAAAAATATTTGCTCCTTGGAGCCTGTACTGAAATAACTGGTAAAATTTTCTGTTGAGATTATGTTTTACGCCTGTGGCCACTGCACTAAGCTGAACTGATCGGTAACTGGCTACCGGGGAGGCTGAAACTGAACTGAGCTGGCCGGTCACTGGCGACCGGGTGGTACCATACTGAACTGATCGGTCACTGGCGACCGTATAAAAATAACACTCCCACATAGTGAATGAACCACAAGCCATATCGCATAAATCTCAAAAATAATCATTTTCTATTTAATGCACGTAAAATAATTAACTGGCATAATGAAAATTCCTGTAATTTTACCAACTGGATTGGATTGGATCGTTCCCAGGCTCGCTGCAACCTAACTGTGCCATGAAAAATATGCAATAGCTTAAACTGACCAACTATGCAATTTACGTTCAAAAGATGCGACTATGACGCCTAATGACTTCGCATTTAATCATGACTCCGAGCCAACCTGAACCGACACTGAACCGACGTATAGTCATGATTAAAATACGCTGAAAAATCATAAAATAATGTCCTAAAATGATAGGGTCGAAATCTAGGTGAATGGAGGCCAAAACACGAAACGCTCTTTCGAGAGTCAATTTGGCACATTGCACCGTAAATTCTCGTACGACCTCAAAAATGATCCAATGACAAACGGTCAAAACATGACCTTTAACTCAATGAGGCCAGTCCAAGGCCATGGGCTAAAAGCCAACCAAGAACTCAAACGAGCCTTCTAACGCACAGCAACTTGCTGTAAATTTCCAGCAGCTGCACTAACTTGGTTGTTTCGAGACTATCGGCCATTGGGGCGTGAACCACCGACCAGAGACTCTTACCAAATCCCAAGGAATGATTTGAACCATGGCTAAGGGCCCTAGGCCAGCCACAATCCGCATCACACCAAACCAACCGAAGGGTCCAACCGAGCAACGTGCATGCGTGTGTAGTGTTTGCTTGATCGATGTCTTGCGTCGTTCCAGTGGCCATTTGATTGACCATGGCACGATCTAGACATCTAGGAGCATGATATGAACCGTGGCTAAGGGCCATAGGCCAACCAAGATCCACCAAGCAACCAAAAACGAAACCATATGCTGAAAAATGGAAGCCGAATGGGGAAGGGGTGTTTTGTTGATTATTAAAAACCGATGAGCCATGGACCAAGCCACCAAAAGGGCACTTAGTCACGTCTTAGACATGCTAGGGAAGTGATCCAACCATGGCTAAGGCCCTTGGGGCAGCCAAGATCAGATCCCCTTGACAAAAACTGAATTTTCGAACACAAGCACATGGGTTGCTGTCATTTCTGAATTTCCAGCAAGCATGGGGCTGAATGGACCAACATGGTCCTAATGCATCCTACTACATGTATAGCCTTGGGAGCCTGGAGTCGAACCAATACCTGAAACTCACAAACCAAAAGAAACGTGAAGCTTGCCAAGGAAACGAAATTCTGCATGTGTGTTTCAAAATGTTTGACATGTATCTCGGTTTTTGCTTGAATAAACATGATCATGTACTGAAAAATAAATGATAATATGACTTGATTGAGGTTTGAAAGAAATCTAGACATGCCTGGTTTCGTTTCGAAAGAAAACGAACGAAAACGACGACGCGGCACGGAGGAGGTGGAGCGCTTCTCTTGTCTTTCTAGTTCTCGATTTTCTCCCTTTCTCCCTAGCTGTTATCACGTTTTTCTACTGAAAAGGGGTCTGATTTCGGTGGGGAGGGAGGGATGGAGTGGTTATGAGGGGTGAGGAGAAGGTGCACAAATAGGATCATATCAAGACCAAGTCTTCATGCATTTGAATTTTGAATTTTGAATTGCTATCAAATGATCTCTTGGGTGATTCTAGACTATAGTGGCCGATTTTATCATGCCAAACAAGGGTTAGGATAGTGGTCTAGTATTAATTAATTAAGGTGGAAAAATAGCTAAAAGAATTAGCATGCTAATCAACCAAGAATGGGTCAAAGGTGAGTTGGCAAGTCCTAGTTTGTTCTTCTAGGGGTGTGGCCGAAAATGCATGATAAATGGTAGGGGAAAATTGATTATCTAGTAATTTAATAACCCTTAAAAGCCTTACTAATCCTTTAATTAATTTAGTGAACTAACCCCTTAATTAAGTAACTTAAATGAGCTCATTTCTTAATCACCTCAAATAATTAAATTAAATCCTCAAACTCCCTTCTAACTTAAATGAACTTACTTGCTAGCTAAATTAACTTCTGGAAATATTTCTCAATCTTAAATTCTATCTCAAAACTCCAACTCCGGTCCGGCCTCACTGAAATAACTGAAATGCTAAAAATCAAACTACTGAACTGAAATAATGAAAATTAACTTCAAATAAATGCATTTAAAATAATCATGCAATGAAGTCAATTAAATTTAAAAATCTAGAATTATGCATGGCTTATACGTCTACTGATTTACGGGTTCTACAATCCTTCCCCCCTTAAAAAATTTCGTCCTCGAAATTAGAACTCACCGAATAACTCAGGGTATCGACTTCTCATCTCCGGCTCAGACTCCCACGTAGCTTCCTCCTCTGAATGGTTGAGCCATTTGACTTTGACTCGCTTAACCAACTTGTTCCGAAGTTTCTTCTCCTGTCTGTCTAGGATCTGCACGGGTCTCTCCTCATAAGATAAGTTCGGAGTAAGCTGCAACGGCTCGAAATTCAGCACATGCGAAGGATTTGCCATATACTTCCTCAGCATGGAGACGTGAAAGACATTGTGTACTCCGGCCAGATTCGGCGGAAGAGCCACACGATACGCTAGCGTCCCAACTCTGTCGAGGATCTCAAACGGTCCAATGAATCTCGGACTGAGCTTCCCTTTCTTGCCAAATCTCATGACACCCTTCATAGGTGCCACTTTCACGAAGACATGATCGCCCACTGCAAACTCTAATCTCTCCTCCGCTGATCGGCATAACTCTTCTGTCGGCTCTGAGCAGTCCTCATCCTATCACGGATCTTGACTACTACATCTGCTGCCTGCTGAACAATCTCTGGACCCAACTCTGCTCTCTCTCCTACTTCATCCCAATGAACAGGAGATCTACACTTGCGGCCATACAGCGCTTCATACGGAGCCATACCTATAGACGACTGGAAACTGTTGTTATAGGTGAACTCTACCAATGGTAAGTTCGACTCCCAACTCCCAGAGAAATCAATGACGCAAGCACGGAGAAGATCCTCTAAGATCTGAATAACTCGCTCCGACTGTCCATCTGTCTGCGGATGGAAAGCTGTGCTAAACAGCAACTTCGTACCCAAAGTCGAATGCAAACTCTTCCAAAACGAGGAAGTGAATCTGGGATCTCTGTCGGATACGATAGAAACTGGAATACCATGGAGTCGGACTATCTCTCGGATATACAGCTCTGCATACTGAACCATGGTGAAAGTCGTCTTAATAGGCAAGAAGTGCGCTGATTTGGTAAGACGATCTACAATCACCCAGATAGCATTCGATCCTCTGGCTGACCTCGGCAATCCGGTCACAAAGTCCATGGTAATGTTCCCACTTCCACTCGGGAATAGGAAGAGGCTTGAGCAAACCTGCTGGTCTCTGATGCTCGGCCTTCACTAACTGGCAAGTCACTCGGATACAAAACGCCTGATGTCCTTCTTCATCCCTGGCCACCAATACAATAGCTGCAGATCTTTGTACATCTTCGTACTCCCAGGGTGAATGGACGGGGACGTATGGGCCTCTGATAAGATCTGCTCGGATAGAATCACTGCTAGGAACCCATATCCTATCTCGGTATCTCACAATACCGTCGCTGACTGAATACAAAACACTGCCCTTGGCTTCATCTCTCTCTTCCACTGTGCCAACTGCTCATCTGCTGCCTGACCGCTGCGAATACGGTCAAAAGGAGGACTGGATAGTCAAGGTAGATAAACGAGGAACTCTACCTCGAGGGTAAGTCTCAAGATCAAACCTCTGCATCTCATCTGAAGAGGTTTCTGAATCGTCAAATGAGCCATCACTGCGACTTTCCTGCTCAAAGCATCCGCAACTACATTAGCTTTACCCGGGTGGTAGCTAATGTCACAATCGTAGTCTTTCACAAGCTCCAACCAACGCCTCTGACGCATGTTCAGCTCCTTCTGCGTAAAGAAATACTTGAGGCTCTTATGGTCGGTAAAGATCTGACACTTCTCTCCATACAGATAGTGCCTCCAAATCTTCAAAGCAAAAACTACGGCCGCTAACTCCAGATCATGGGTAGGGTAATTCTTCTCGTGGATTTTCAGCTGTCGAGAAGCATACGCTATCACTCTCCCATGCTGCATCAAAACTGCACCTAAACCAAGCTTCGAAGCATCGGTATAAAGGACAAACTCGCCAGGCCTGACGGTACAGCCAAAACGGTGCTGAGATAAGAGCTTGCTTCAAAGTATCGAAGCTCTTCTGACACTCGCTCCACACAAACTTCACATTTTTCTTGTCAGTGCTGTGAGTGGAACGGCAATGGAGGAATCCCTGATGAATTTCCTGTAATATCCTGCTAGCCCAAGAAAACTGCGGATCTCGATGCATTCTGAGGCACAACCCAATCTCTGACTGCTGCAACTTTCGCGGGTCTACCTCAATGCCACTGCTAGAAACAATGTGGCCCAAGAACGCCACCTTCTCTAACCAGAATTCGCACTTACTGAACTTTGCGAATAGTTTGTGCTGCAATGTCTGCAACACTGTGGTCAGATGCCTGCTGTGCTCCTCCCGACTCTTGGAGTAGACGAGAATGTCATCTATGAACACTATCACAAACTGGTCGAGGTACGGCTGAAATACGCGATTCATGAGATCCATGAAGATCGCTGGCGCATTCGTCAGACCGAACGGCATCACAGGAACTCGTAGTGGCCATAACGAGTCCTGAAAGCTGTCTTCGAGACATCAGCATCTCTCACCCTCAACTGGTGATAACCGGAACGCAGATCTATCTTGGAGAAAATCGAAGCTCCCTGCAACTGGTCAAACAGATCCTCAATCCTCGGCAGTGGGTATTTATTCTTCACTGTAACCCTGTTCAACTCCCGTAGTCAATGCAAAGCCTCATCGAGCCATCCTTCTTTTTCACAATAAGACTGGCGCGCCCCATGGAGAAAAGCTCGGGCGAATGAACTCCTTGTCGAGAAGTTCCTGATCTGCTTCTTAAGCTCTGCCATCTCTGTCGGTGCTAGTCGGTACGGCGCTTTGGATATCGGAGCCGTACCTGGCATAAGCTCAATGGAAAACTCCACCTCTCTCTCGGTGGCATACCAGAGACGTCTTCGGGAAAAACGTCTAAGAAATCTCTGACAATCGGAACATCTGAGGCTGACTGGCTGGGTTCCTCGGGGACAGATAAAAAGGTTGCTAGAAATGCCCGACACCCTCTATGCATGAGCTTCCTAGCCTGAACATAAGGAATAATGCGCGGTAAAGGAAAGTACCTGTCCGGCTCAAATAAGAACTGCTCCATTCCAGGCGGTCGGACAAGAACGGATCTCCGCTGGAAGTCTATCAACACTCTGTTCCTCAATAGCCAGTCCATCCCTAGGATGATGTCAAATTCCGGCATCGGTAGCACAATCAGATCCGCATAAACAAGATTACCGTGCAGCTCAAGGTCTATATCTCGGATAACATTGGTGTGCCATCTCCTCGCCTGACGGCAACACTACTGAAAAGGCTGTATCTAGCCCAATGGTCTGGATCTTGAGAAAGTTTGCAAAGACCTCCGAAATAAACGAGTGAGTGGCCCCTGAATCTATCAAGGCCTTGGTAGCGGAACCAGATATAAAAATTCTCCCTGAAAGAGCGGAGCTCTAAGTTGAATCCCACTACAAGATCTAAACTTATAGACATGCAAAGGTCAAGGTTCCTCTAGCTTAATTCCCCGAAATAAATCTGAGTAGAGCATGCAATCCTATAACAGTTCTAAGTTCAAAATCTAAATCCCGATTCCCAAAATGCTGAAATTCGAAATAATAACTTAAAGTTTAAAGGTACCTGTCAACAACATAGTCTCCGGGTTGGTTTCCGCGGCATGGAGAGCAAAAACTCTGCCTTGGGTAGGCAGATTCCTCTGAGGGCACTGCAGCAACATGTGGTCTGGACTGCCACACTTAAAACACTTTCCTGAGCCAGCCATACATGCTCCAGGATGGCGACGTGAGCACCTGGGACAGACTGGGTGCTCCTGAGTCCTCGGGGCTGGGCGTCCCCGCTGCTGCTGCTGCTGGCTCTCGGTTCCTGGGCGGTCCATGAAAAGGCCTCTTGCTGCTGATGCTGATGAGGAGGAGGGCGGTGCGGTGCCTGGACTGGGCGCTTGCCCTGGCGATCCCTCTCGATATCCCGCAGATCCTGCTCTGCGGCTAAGGCCTTGGAGACGGCAATCTCATAAGTAGCAGGGTCAGATACCCTAACATCCCGGCGCAAGATCGGCCGTAAACCCACCAGGAAGTGCATCAGCTTGGCTCTGGCATCATTCGCTATCAGGGGCACAAAGTGACAGCCCCTCTCGAACTTACGGATAAACTCCGTAACCATATCCCCCTGTCTCAGGCTCATGAACTCGGTGGTCAGCCTGGTGCGAACCTCCTCAGCAAAATACTTGGAGTAGAAAACCTCCGTAAAGCGGGTCCAAGAAAGTGTAGCCAATGTCAGGGCTACCGAAGCTCCTTCCCACCATAAGCGGGCGTCTCCAGTGAACAGTAGGTGGCACATCGGACTCGGTCTGCGTCCCCAGCTCCATAAAATCGAAGATAACCTCGAGGGATTTGATCCATCCCTCGGCAACCATGGGGTCAGATGCCCCAGAGAATTCCTTCGGGCGCATCTTCATGAATCGCTCATAACAGCCTCGGGCCCTGTCGGCCTGGCTGCGGCTGCGGCTACGGCTGCGGCATTGCCCCCCGCAAACTGTGCGAAGAACTGTGCCATCCCAGCTAACATCTGGGCACTCATGTCCGGTGGGGGCGGTGGAGGAGGTGGTAGGTCTCCCTCCGGTCTACGCTCCTCCTGTCCTCTCGGCGAGGCTCCTCTCTGTTGCGCTCTAAAATGCGTCTAGGGGGCATACTGTTCCAACATAACCCATACGTAACTAACATGCATAATTCCATAATTTATTTTAAATGAACCTGAAATACTGAAAATCTGGAAGCATGCTGACAAAATAATTCATGCTTTAACTAAATGCTGAACAAAATGCTGAACTGAAAAACTTACAGACCAAAGGCGTGGCTTCGTGAGCTTCTCGCGGTCAGTAGTAGTGAAACCCTATACAGAACCACCGCTCTGATACCAACTGTGAAGGCCTAACTCTTGCTTGAAAATTTGCGGAAAATTAAAAATTTTCTTTTTAAAAGAACTTAAATGGCCTCATTCATAAAATCACTGGTGAATCAAGTTCAATATTTCAAAATATTGCAGCGGAAAAATAAAGTTTGCCAAAACAATTTAAAAATATCCAACACTGATAAAAATTGTTTGCGAAAAAATAACAACTGCTGCTCTGAGGTCCTCGGGTGCCACTACTGCCGACCCAAGCTGGCTCACTGGTCCCCGCCCTCGGCCCTGGCCTCATCAGTACCTACAACAATCAAGTCTAGTGAGCTAAAGACTCAGCATGCATATATCGCAGGTAACGAGTAAAAATCTGAATTAAAATATGCATGATAAATATCCTGTCCTGAGGCATACTGAAAATAATCTGTACTGAGCAATTATAATACGTGCATAACTGAACTGAAATCACTGTAAAAATATTTGCTCCTTGGAGCCTGTACTGAAATAACTGGTAAAATTTTCTGTTGAGATTATGTTTTACGCCTGTGGCCACTGCACTAAGCTGAACTGATCGGTAACTGGCTACCGGGGAGGCTGAAACTGAACTGAGCTGGCCGGTCACTGGCGACCGGGTGGTACCATACTGAACTGATCGGTCACTGGCGACCGTATAAAATAACACTCCCACATAGTGAATGAACCACAAGCCATATCGCATAAATCTCAAAAATAATCATTTTCTATTTAATGCACGTAAAATAATTAACTGGCGTAATGAAAATTCCTGTAATTTTACCAACTGGATTGGATTGGATCGTCCCAGGCTCGCTGCAACCTAACTGTGCCATGAAAAATATGCAATAGCTTAAACTTGACCAACTATGCAATTTACGTTCAAAAGATGCGACTATGACGCCTAATGACTTCGCATTTAATCATGACTCCGAGCCAACCTGAACCGACACGAACCGACGTATAGTCATGATTAAAATACGCTGAAAAATCATAAAATAATGCTCCTAAAATGATAGGGTCGAAATCTAGGTGGAATGGAGGCCAAAACACGAAACGCTCTTTCGAGAGTCAATTTGGCACATTGCACCGTAAATTCTCGTACGACCTCAAAAATGATCCAAATACGAACGGTCAAAAACATGACCTTCCTAACTCAATGAGGCACTGTCCAGTCCAAGGCCATGGGCTAAAAGCCAACCAAGAACTCAAACGAGCCTCTGAACGACACAGCAACTTGCTGTAATTTCCAGCAGCTGCACACTAACTTGTGTGTTTCGAGACTACGGCCATTGGGGCGTGAACCACCGACCAGAGACTCTTACCAACATCCCAAGGAATGATTTGAACCATGGCTAAGGGCCCTAGGCCAGCCACAATCCGCATCACACCAAATCAACCGAAGGGTCCAACCGAGAGCAACGTGCATGCGTGTGTAGTGTTTTGCTAGATCGATGTCTTGCGTCGTTCCAGTGGCCATTTGATTGACCATGGCACGATCTAGACATCTAGGAGCATGATATGAACCGTGGCTAAGGGCCATAGGCCAACCAAGATCCATACCAAGCAACAAAAGAAACGAAACCATATGCTGAAAAATGGAAGGGCCGAATGGGGAAAGGGGCTGTTCTTGTTGATTATTAAAAACCGATGAGCCATGGACCAAGCCACCAAAAGGGCGACTTAGTCACGTCTTAGACATGCTAGGGAAGTGATCCAACCATGGCTAAGGCCCTTGGGGCAGCCAAGATCAGATCCAACCCCTTGAACCAAACTGAATTTCGAATCAAGCACTATGGGTTGCTGTCATTTCTGTTTCCAGCAAGCATGGGGCTGAATGGACCAACATGGTCCTAATGCATCCTATACATGTATATAAGCCGCCTTGGGAGCCTGGAGTCGACCAATACCTGAAACTCACAAACCAAGAAAACGTGAAGCTTGCCAGGAAACGAAATTCTGCATGTGTGTTCAAAATTTTGACATGTATCTCGTTTTTGCTTGAATAAACATGATCATGTACTGAAAAATAAATGATAATATGACTTGATTGAGGTTTGAAAGAAATCTAGACATGCCTGGTTTCGTTTCGAAAGAAAACGAACGAAACGACGACGACGCGGCACGGAGGAGATGGAGCGCTTCTCTGTTCTTTCTAGTTCTCGATTTTTCTCCCTTTCTCCCTAGCTATTATTCACGTTTTTTCTACTGAAAAGGGGTCTGATTTGTGGGGAGGGAGTGTGATGAGTGGTTATGAGGTGAGGAGGAGGGTGCAAATAAGGATCATATCAAGACCAAGTCTTCATGCATTTGAATTTTGAATTTTGAATTGCTATCAAATGATCTCTTGGGTGATTCTAGACTATAGTGGCCGATTTTATCATGCCAAACAAGGGTTAGGATAGTGGTCTAGTATTAATTAATTAAGGTGGAAAAATAGCTAAAAGAATTAGCATGCTAATCAACCAAGAATGGGTCAAAGGTGAGTTGGCAAGTCCTAGTTTGTTCTTCTAGGGGTGTGGCCGAAAATGCATGATAAATGGTAGGGGGAAATTGATTATCTAGTAATTTAATAACCCTTAAAAGCCTTACTAATCCTTTAATTAATTTAGTGACTAACCCCTTAATTAAGTAACTTAAATGAGCTCATTTCTTAATCACCTCAATAATTAAATTAAATCCTCAAACCTCTTTTAACTTAAATGAACTTACTTGCTAGCTAAATTAACTTCTGGAAATATTTCTAATCTTAAATTCTATCTCAAAACTCCAACTCCGGTCCGGCCTCACTGAAATAACTGAAATGCTAAAAATCAAACTACTGAACTGAAATAATAAATAATTAACTTCAAAAAATGCATTTAAAATAATCATGCAATGAAGTCAATTAAATTTAAAAATCTAGAATTATGCATGGCTTATACGTCTACTGATTTACGGGTTCTACAACCCCTATGTTGGAACATTTCATGTTCGCAATCTTGATTTTGATGTTAACAAAACTTGTCATTATATTTCTAACATATTTACTCACGTGTGAAGTGGCAAACACAAGAAGCAAATTGAAACTGAATTTAGCCAAACTGAGTTTCTGGCGAGCTTTGGTATTCTGATGATATCTCTCACCTGGAAGATTCAAATTACAATCCGCCAACTTTGATGATTAGAAAACACAATTTGAAACAAGTCGTATCTCAGGTCAGTTGGGCAAAATCGAATGGTATCTAGGCCAAATCGGTTGTTGAATGACCAAACTGACTGCACGAAAATAGCAATGAGCAGTTGCGGTATTTTGGTCATATATCTCAGCTTGATTATTGTAATGAAGCGATTCAATATGCATTGGAAAGATAAGACGATGATCTACAAATCATCTTCAGAAGTCAAAGTCTGAATCGAAGCTTGAGATGCTGATAAATGGAGATGAAACTACTGGTTCTGCAATCACACTAGTGGAGCTGCGATTGAGACGCGGATCAGTTTTCAACCACTTACCAGTGTTCAACTGCTGATCAGTTTTCAACCGCTAATCAGCTAACCAGTTTAAACCGTTGATCGACCAGTTTAAGCTCGGGAAAAGGTCCAGAAAAGCTAATTTGACAGTTGCAATTTCAGAAATAATACAAAAACTTTTCAAACGGTCATATTATTGTGTTTAACGTATATATAATGTTGGGGCCTATAAATACAACATCTTGAAGATCAAACAAGAGCTTTGCAAGAGGATTCAAAGCATGGGCAGTTAGAATGAAGAAATCAGCTAGTTGAGAGCACAAGCCCTTGTATGAGGATATATTTGAGATGTACATTTTAAAGGATAAATTCCTCACACACAATCACTCACACATATACAAGAGAGTTGAACTTTAAAGTTTAGTTGAGTGAGTCTTCACACAAAGACATTAAAGATTGTGTTTGTAATTTTTGCATAAGAGACGTTAAATATTACGCAGATTGTGAGGTTGCGGCCTACAATCGAGAGTGTGCTAGGAGTTTCAATTAGGCAAAAGATAAGTCCTAAGTTTAAATGAGTTTGTACAAGGTGTTGTATAAATCAAAATCTTCTAGCGGATCCTTCCTAAGTGCTTAAATTCTTAATTGTAAAATGTATGTTTTAATAATTTAAGCACTGTTAAGCCTAAACTAAAAGATTATTAACCAATACACACCCATTCACATCCCCACTCCATCGATTTGATCACCCAACCAACTGAAACCCTCTTCATCCCTTTATTATTCCCTCGGTTCAAGCCATTTTAAGTTTCACCCAGCTGCACTTTCCCCGATTTGCACACAGCAGAAACATCAAGAAGGTTCGGCCACCACTTTTCATGCAAGGGAAAACTCTTCCGGGTTTCCATCGCATTGTTCTCGTTATTCGATCATCAAGGCACGCTTTGTATTATCTCTTGCTGCATCATACTCGTTTTTATATGCTGGAGAGTGCATTCATGCATGACAATTCCGATCTAGCTTAGTTCATGAAGAAATTTCTGTTTTTACGTAGGTTCTTGCACTTTCTTGATTGCTACTCACTAATTCCTTAATATTTTTGCAAGGTGGCTGCCGTGTGTCATGTTGAGGGGTTCCTTATGCCAAGGGTATGCTGTCATATGGTTGGGTCTGAGACGTAAGGGAGGTACGCTAGGAATGGTTAAGACAGAATGGAGTTTGTATCGGTTTTGGGGTAGAGCGTGTGCCAAGGACCGATCCAGCAACAAAAACTGATCTGAGCCATGGATTGGATCCTTGAGGATCTGAGACAAGACCTGAAAGGGTCTCGATACTTGCTGGAAGGACGGATCGATCGGGTGAAGGGTAGGATCGGTAGGTGCTTTTGGTGGCTTCTCGGTTTTTTTGTTTTTGTTTTGAGGCTAGAGACTTGCATGGGGGCGGTGGTTTGGTTCTGCTAGGTGACTTGGGGTCTGGTCTAGGTTCTCGTTAGGCTGTCTAATGGCTGGTGCGAATGGATAGCTTGAGGCGTGAGTTGGGAGAGGAAATAAATACATGAGGTGGTGAACTATGATAGGACCGATGGTTGGGCAAGTTCTGGAAATTCAGCCTTGTGTTTGGGGGGCCTACTATCATTGTTTTAGGACCTCTTAAGTGTTTTAAGTTATGACAAAAGGTTGAAAAAAATTTGGTAGAGTTTCGAGTCGATTCGGGTTAAAACTGGGACCTCGGTTTAAGTTTTAAAACGAATCGGTTAAGTTGTAATATGGGCTCGAGTTTACGTCTAGGAATGCTTATAAATATGTTTTGGAATATTTTAAGGAGTTTGGTAAGCTTCTGGTCAATTTTAGAGGTCCAAGGGTGAAATGATAATTTTCGGGTTTCCAAGGCAAAATGGTCATTTTGCACTCGGAGTGAGATTTTGGTCAAGGCAGCGCCCTGAGAACAAATATATGATATTTTGAATGTTATGCATCATTTTCACGATCCTCACGCAATTATGATAAATACTTTGCATGCTTGGTTTAAATGAAAAGTTACGCATATACATGTTTTTATTAAATGATGAAAATGATGATATTTTTGAATGATGGGAATTGGTTGTGACTGACGATGTATATGTATACTATGACATGAGATAAGATGAGCCAAGGCCCGGGCTCAGTGAGCGGGTAATGCTGTCGCTGATGTCCCCCGCCGCCGGGTACCACGGTTTTTATAGATGGATCCATCGATAGAGCTGATACGATTGAGCTGATAAGAAAGTCACAACTAATGAACTGAATTCAATTAAAAGAAAATGTTTAAGTTTATGATGACACGATGAGCTGTCTTGACACGTATATGATGATATGAGATGACATGATTTGACATGATATGATTTTACACGACACGTTTACGAATATGATGATATGAGATGACATGCTTTGACACGATATGATTTTACACAACACGTTTATGTTATGATTTTAAGTTCATGAAAGATACGTTGAGTATGATATTTTCACTGCTGTGTGCAATGTATGTACTTGTTATTCCTGGTATAGGTGTGTTGAGTCTTTAGACTCACTAGGGTGTGTGATGTTGGTGAGCTTGATGGTGAGGGGCAGGAGGTGCCGAACTCTGAGTAGGCAGACATGGTGCAGCAACACGACCCGAGAACCACATGTTTTCCGCATTACGATTTATGAGATTGATAGGAGATGAAAATTTTTATACGTTGATGATTTTAAGATTTTACTCATTTATGTTTACGCATGATTTTGAGATGATTTTGGTTAATTTAACCTGCATTGTTTTTACTGTCAAATAATTACGATCATTTTTAAATGTTATTTCAAAACTACGAGCTTTAAAAAAAAGATTTCCGCACTTGTAAAATGAGTAGACGTTTCAGTTGGTATCAGAGCAAGGGTTCTGTATAGGGTTGTGCCCTTGCCAGCATCTGCCGCTCAGTCTTCAAGTCTCAAGTCTGTAAGCTTTTATGTTTTAAATGTTTTAAAATTTTTTTATGCTATCACCTGCATGTTTACATGATATATGCTTCACAGTGCATGTTTATGTGTCGTTATGTTTTGAGATTAGATACTTTAAAATTTTTATTCGTGTTACGACATGAAACGAGAAATTATATGATTTTCATGCATGCTGGTTTTGTGGTGGAATTGGACATGATTAAGATAATGACTAATTGGGCGTAGGGAAAGGTTGGGAATGAATTGACTATACTAATATTTGGATCAGTAGTACTGATGTCCTCTTTATGGGTCATAAGTTAAACTTGACAATTATGAATGCTTTTGGGACTTTTAGATTTTCTAAAAATTATTGATGGTTCGTGGATGCTAGTTGAGTTAATTTTGTGGAATTCCGTGTAAGGGTTAATGATTCGAAGACTACGATGATCTTGAGCAGTATAAAAACGTAGAATTTATTTAGGATGCATGTTGTACCTAGTTGGATTTAAGGATTTAATTGCATGAATTGAGAACTTTAAGGATCTAATTGTAATAACCAATAATTTGAGGACCTAAGTGCAAAAATAAAATTCTAAGGGACAATTTTCGAATTTACCGAATTTTGGGATTAAATTTTGAGTTCGAGAATTTTAAGGTTAATGGGGTTAAATCGAAAATTTTATGGGGACAAAATGCAAATTTCGAAGAGTTGTAGGGCCAAAAATGTAAACTTTGAGAACTTTAAGTGCCAAATTGCAAAGTCCGAAATTTTGAGGATTAAATATGAACTTTTGAGGAACACTTGGGATTTTAAGTATTTATAGAAATGTAAGGCGGGTTATGGAAGTTAATTTTGAGTTTAATAAAACTTAAGGCTATGGAACATTATGATACGGGAAACATAATGAAATTGGGAACACCGATGACTTATGAATAATTGTGGAATTTTCGAGATTGAGAAAAATTGGATAAATTTCGAGGAAATTAAGAATTAATTTGTAATTTTTTTAAAAAAATGAGATTAGTTTATCAAGTGAGAATCGAACGGTTTAAAAGATAGAAATTTTCCATGATTTAGGCTCGAAGGGATATTTAGAACCTCGAACATTTGGGTTATAATGTTATAAGGAATGATAATCAAGGACATTGTAGCATGAATCTATATTGGGCTCGAAAATCTAAGCGTTAGTAGAATAATGTTGGGACAATTAAGAATTTAAAACGATAACAACTTAAGATAAAGTTGATCGGTTAGTCAAGTTATAAGAAAAACATTGATTTCGCAAATTTTTGGGAACTTAAGTTTGATGTGTCATAAGTTTTATTCATGATCTTAACAGTTAAGATTCTACCTTGTTGGAATTTAATTTTGTTAGCAAGTTGGGTATGATTGATGGTTGGGCTATTTGATAGATGAATGTAAGAGGTGAGGTAGACAACTTGTCCTGAGGAATTTTGAAAGTCATTAAGAAACTTGGGACTAAGCAGATATGTGTGTTGGAGTTATACTATCTGATACTACTTGGGTTGCGTAAGCTTGAATTTTCAGTTTATGAGATAGGTGTTCATACAAAATTTTTGGGTGAAAAAAAACAAAAGAGAATTAAGGGTATTCAACATAGGTTATCAATGGACGAATGTTAAGATTTTTATAGTAAGAAATCTAAAATCATGATATGGGGTTCTAGAATTTTATGGGTTATAAATGAAGATGATTTATTAGAGTTAGTCTAAGGCTACCATGGGGTAACCTATTAACTTTTATACGCTAGACTTAATTAAGCATAGAGGATACTTAAGAATGCGACATTTGTTCAATGAGGAAAGTCCCGAGTCTTAGGCTTCAACTATATTGTAATTGGAGAGACAATAGTTGAAGCATGTATTTGATACTAGAATGGTTTTATTATTAAGGTAAAAGATCGATATTCCTATCTTAGGTTTTATGGATTAACGTTATACAAATTTAAGATTTGCAACAATTTTATATTGGGATATACTTGTAAATAGTTACATTACGTAAGTTTGGTGTCGTAAGATAAAGATTCGATTCAAGGATCTTAGGCTAATTTTGTTTGGAGTTTAGATAAGGTTTAACTTTTAAATGTATCACCGAGGATAAGTCGGTCAGTGAATTTTGGGGCGAATATTTCTTAAGTTGAACAGCATATAGGACAATGTAATAAGTTGATGAACAATATGGTATTGTATAAGAAAAATGAAGTGCGATAAGTTTGGACATCAATTTCTACTATGAGGAATCGCGAGAAAGTCAGAAATTCAAGGACATAGAAAAAATAGAACTAAATCACTGTAAGTTCTTTTAAGTTGTGATCCGCAAACGAGAATTTTGATAGGCAAAATAATTAGGATCGAGGAGACATAAGGACATCTTAAGATTTATTATTTAATCAGAGTAGCACCGCGGAAGCGTGGACTATTGGGATACTAAGACTAAGTCTAAACTTTTTGATTATCAAGGATAAGCGAATTTTGGGGACGAAATTCAATTTAAGGGGGGTAGATTGTAACGTTCTTTGATATTTTATTTAATTCCTTTAAAACATTAAATGTATGTTTATTTCATTACCACGTGTTTAATTATTTTATGCATTTTATGCATAAATCATGCATGATAGGATTTAATTCATGAAATTTTAAAAAGTTCACGCATTAGGGTTTCTAGATGCATTTCACGCTCGAACGAGGAACGGAGACCGGAGAATTTTCAGGAAAATTATTTTTATCACACGATTTATTTTATAAATTAATAAAAGGTGAATTTAAGGGTATTTTTCCAAAAATGAGACTTTATTGGGTATTTTAACCGCGAGATTTTATTTTTAACGGTACATAAATTTATCGAATCTGGAGAATTTTATTTATGGTTTGGCTCATATTGCGAAATCCTCCTGGCAAGAATTATTTTCCGGGACCATTTGGGACTAATGGGCCTACAAAACCTTTAAAATAAAATGGTGGCCCATTATCAATCATTAATTTTACAATTAAGAATTTAAGCACTATTAATCCTAAACTAAATGATTATTAACCGATACACACCCATTCACATCCCCACTCCATCGGTTTCATCACCCAACCAACCGAACCCTATTCATCCCATTATTATTCCCTCGGTTCAAGCAACTTTTAGTTTCACCCAGCTGCACTTTCCCTCGGTTTGCACAGCAGAAACATCAAGAAGGTTCGGCCACCTCTTTTCATGCAAGGGAAAACTCTTCCGGGTTTCCACCGCATTGTTCTCGTTCTTCGATCATCAAGGCACTCTTTGTATTATCTCTTGCTGCATCATACACGTTTTTATATGCTGGAGAGTGCATTCATGCATGACAATTCCGATCTAGCTTAGTTCGTGAAGAAATTTCGGTTTTTACGTAGGTTCTTGCACTTTCTTGATTGCTACTCACTAATTCCGTAATATTGTTGAAAGGCGGCTATCGTGTGTCATGTTGAGGGGTTCCTTATGCCAAGGGTATGCTGTCATATGGTTGGGTCTGAGACGTAAGGGAGGTACGCTAGGAATGGTTAAGACAGAATGGAGTTTGTATCGGTTTTGGGTAGAGCGTGTGCCAAGGACCGATCCAGCAACACAAGAGCTGATCTGAGCCATGGATTAGATCCTTGAGGATCTGATACAAGGCCTGAAAGGGGCTCGATACTTGCTAGAAGGAGGGATCGATCGGGTGAAGGGTAGGATCGGTAGGTGCTTTTGGGGCTTCTCGGTTTTTTTGTTTTTGTTTTTGAGGCTAGAGGCTTGCATGGGGCGGTGGTTTGGTTCTGGTAGGTGACTTGGGGTCTGGTCTAGGTCCTCGTTAGGCTGTCTAATGGCTGGTGCCAATGGATAGCTTGAGGCCCGAGTTGGGAGAGGAAATAAATGCATGAGGTGGTGAACTAGGATAGGACCGATGGTTGGGCAAGTTCTGGAAATTCAGCCATGTGTTTGGGGGGCCTACTATCATTGTTTTAGGACCTCTTAAGTGTTTAAGTTATGAAAAGAGGTTGGAAAAAATTTGGTAGAGTTTCGAGTCGATTCGGGTTAAAACCGGGATCTCGATCTAAGTTTTAAACGAATCGGTTAAGTTATAATATGGGCTCGAGTTTACATCTAGGAATGCTTAAATATGTTTTGGAATATATTAAGGAGTTTGGTAAGCTTCTGGTCAATTTTAGAGGTCCAGGGGTGGAATGATAATTTTCGGGTTTCCAAGGGCAAAATGGTCATTTTGCACTCGGAATGAGATTTTGGTCAAGGGAGCGGCCTGAGCACAAATATATGATATTTTGAATGTTTATGCATCATTTTCACGATCTTCACGCAAATGATAAATAGTTGCATGCTTGGTTTAAATAGAAAGTTACGCATATACATGTTTTTATTAAGTGATGAAAATGATGATATTTTTTAATGATGAAAATTGGTTGTGACTGACAATGTATATGTATACGATGACATGAGATGATGAGCTGAGGCCCGGGCTCAGTGGACGGGTAATGCTGTCGCTGATGTCCCCCGCCGCCGGGTACCACGGTTTTTATAGATGGATCAATCGATAGAGCTGATACGATTGAGCTGAGAGAGAAGTCACAACTAATGAACTGAATTCAATTAAAAAAAATGTTTAAGTTTAAGATGACACGATGAGCTGTCTTGACACGTATATGATGATATGAGATGACATGATTTGACACGACCTGATTTTACACAACACGTTTATGTTATGCTTTTAAGTTCATGAAAGACACGTTGAGTATGATATTTTTCACTGCTGTGTGCTATGTATATGTACTGGTTATTCCTGGTACAAGTGTGTTGAGTCTTCAGACTCACTATTGTGGATGCAGTTGAGCTTGATGGTGAGGGGACTGGAGGTGCCGAAATCTAAGTAGGCAGACATGGTGCGGCGACACGACCGAGGACCACATGTTTTCCGCATTACGATTTATGAGATTGATAGGAGATGAAAATTTTTATACGTTGATGATTTTAAGATTTTACTCATTTATGTTACGCATGATTTTGGGATGAGTTTGGTAAATTTAAACTTCATTGTTTTTACTGTCAAATTATTACGATCATTTTTAAATGTTATTTCAAAACTGCGTGCTTTAAAAAAAAAAGATTTCCGCACTTGAAAAATGAGTAGATGTTTCATGATTTATAATGGGCCACCATTTATTTTAAAGTTTTTGTAGGCCCATTAGGCCCAAACATGGTCCCGGAAAATAATTCATGTTAGGAGGATTTCGCAAATATTAGCCAAACCATGAATAAAATTGAAACGTCTATACGTTTTCTTAAAAGTACTAGAATTTTTTTTAAAAAAAACCTCACTTAGCATCGGCCGAACCATAAAATATTTTTGACATTATTTTAAAAATAAACATTTAACTTCCATTTAAAAATCCAAAGAAAAATATTTTAAAGCATAAAATCGTCAAACATTTTACCAACCTAAAAACATTAAATTTGAAAAGTATAGCTCATACTAAACCTCTCAAAAATCTCTCAAAAGCATAATAAATAGTCTTAAAATCTTTAACATAAATCATGAATCATAAATCGTAAATGCGGAAAAAGTAGAAGCGCTGGTCCTCGGGTTGTGTGCGCCTTCAGTCTAGTCAAATCATCCGTCAAGACCTCCCTCAATCTCACATGCATCCATCACCTAGTGATTAAAGACTCAACACACCATAATCTTGGTAACAACTAATACGTAAAACAGTCAACATATAACAGTGAAAAATACTTGTACTTAAAATATCGTTTTCATGAAGATGCATAAACTTCAAACATGAACATTTTCGTAAACCTTTTATGATGCATGAACTTTAAATAGAAACATTTTCATAAAACATAAACATATTCATATTCATATTCGTATTCATATTCATATGCATATCCATATGCGTATCTATATCGTATTCGTATTCATATTCATGTTCGTGTTTGTTGAATTCAGATCGTGATGTGACTCGTATTCTTGATCGTATTGGGCGATGGATCCATCTAAAGAAAACCACCGTACTGAGCGACGGGGACACCAGCGACACTCTCACCCGTCAACTGGGCCTTGGCCAATGTATTAACATTCGTATTCGTATCCGTATCCAAGGAAACACGATCGTCGGGCTTCCACTGGGACCATAACCCTCACTATATTTCCAACATGTAGTAGTCACAATCCCTTCACGTCCTTCAACATGTTATCATCACTTAATAAAAACATGCATATAAGATCATTTTATTTTGAAACCAACCATGCAACATATCTTTTAAATGTCCAATTTATCCTTAATAATTCATGAACATTTAAAAATCATATTTACTCATATAAAAATTCATAAACATCCATAACCATTGAAAATAATCATATTATCACATAAAACAGCATTCAGGACACTGCCATGACGTTTACTAATTTCTAGGTATAAAAAGACCGTTTTACCCCTGGACGTATAATTTCTCGTTTTTGACATTTTCTTGAATTCATTGACTCTAACATGTCCCAAATAATTATTTAAGCCTAAATTAATTTTCTCATATTTTTATTTGGCATAAATCGATGACTTTTAATTTAATCTTTAAATGTGACGTATTAATGCGTTTTAATCCCGAATTAAACCAAACCTTAATATAAAATTCCCAAATTAAAAACTTAGATTTCTAATAATCATTTGAGCTTAAATATAATTTTTCATAATTTTATTAAGCTTAAATCTAGGTGTTTCCCTATTCATTTTTAAACTTAGACGTACTTCCCAGTTTTGACTCGTATGGACTCGAAACTTAACCAAACTTTACCAAACTTGAACCAAAGCTTAATAACACCTAACTAACCCTTATACAACCAAATACAAGCCCATTAAGTCCCTTGAATATGCCTAGGAAGCTACTGAATTTTTCTGCACAAGAGTCCTAGTCCTAATATGATTCGAACCTAGGCTAGCTTCGTCTCTAGCCCTTAACCACCATGTCCAGCTTCTACCCATCCCTCCTATGCAGCCTAATTAAGTCTAGTGGACCCTCCCTAACCGCATCTAGCAGCCGTGACCCTCAAAGACTTCTAGTCGAAGAGTCCTTCCCTTAAGGAGTCTATTTTCGTTTTATTCCTTCCCTATTTTTTTCAGCCTTTAAACATACACCTAGGGACCCTTAAACATGTGGAAAACATCCCTTCAAGTACCCCTACCATGGCAGCCCCTTTGTGCATCATTATGGAGAGTTTTAAAAAAGAAAAACTCTTGTTTGTGCATGTATAACCATAAAAACGAAAATATAAATGTTGTATCATGTTTTCGTGCAATCATGTATCAAACACATAATATGTTGTGAAAGATGAGAAAAAAAAGATTAAGGCGTGCCTTTGCGTTTTAATGCACGAATATTCGATGACGATGCGAAGAACTTTGACGTAGGAGACTAGGTTGAATTTTTCTTCAAAAGCTCACAATTTTTCTTCCAATTCACATGTGGTGTGTGCTTTAGGGTTGCTAGGAGTTGAGTGTGTGGATTGTTGATGAGGCGTGAGTTGAGTAGGGTTTGGGGTGGGTTTTTGAGTATTAAATAGTTAATTATTTACTAATTAGGCTTAAGCCCACTAATAAACTTAATTAAGCCTTCTAGCCCAATAGTATTTAATTAAGATATCAAAAATAATTTTGCTTGAATAATTTTGTGAATTTATTAGCCGGGTTGCCACAACGTTTGCATTTTTGTTGAAAATCTAACACCGATAAAATTACGTCCGGCGTATAAATTCACCTTAAAACCCCTTATTTTAAAATAATAAAAAAACATCACCCATATTTAAATAATTAAAAACAATTATCCAATAAAAACATTTTTTTTTTAGTCATCGGTCTCCGTTCCTCGATCGCAACTCGAATAACCTTTAAAAATACATTTTAATGCAATCATGTAGAAAAGTATATTTTAAACATGCAATTATGCACAACATAATTAATTAATGTAATTAAAATATTTAATAAAAATATACAAGAATTTAATCACTCGTATGCTTGTGATTCGCGTGGACTCTAGAATTTTCGCGGCGTTACAAAAATTCTCCTGATTCGATAAAATTTACTTATCGTTAAAATAAATATGCGGTACTGATTCGATAAAAATCACATTGTATTAATTTATAAAATAAATCGTGTGATAAAAATAATTTTCCTGAAAATCCCCCGGTTTCGTTACTCGTTCGAGCGTGAAATGCATCTAGAAACCCTAATGCGTGAAATTTTAAAATTTTATGAATTAAATCCTATCATGCATGATTATGATAAAATGCATAAAATAATTAAAACATATGATTGAAATAAACATACATTTAATTCAAAGGAATTAAATAAAATACCAAA
>NW_027460062.1:0-32682 GCF_025594145.1 Primulina tabacum
TGGTTGCCATTGAAAAACTTCCTCCACCAAAGAGCATCAAGGGAATAAGGAGATTCTTAGGACATGCGGGGTTTTATCGTAGATTTATTAAAGATTTTTCTAAGATCACTAAACCCATATGTAATTTACTTGAAAAGGAATCGACTTTTATATTTGATGATGATTGTTTGCAGGCATTTGAGAAGATCAAAGTGGCATTGGTGTGATTGCACCGATCATGATAGTGCCGGACTGGAAGGAGCCTTTTGAGCTAATGTGTGATGCAAGTTATTATGCAGTGGGCGCTGTTTTAGGCCAAAGAAGGGAGAAGATGTTTAGGGTAATTTACTACGCAAGCCGCACAATGGATGCTGCACAACATAATTACACTACAACTGAGAAAGGAATGCTTGCAGTAGTATTTGCATTCGACAAATTCAGACCTTATTTGATTGGCAAAATGTAATCGTTTTCACTGACCATGCAGCTATTCGCAACCTGTTCGCCAAGAAGGATGCCAAACCACGCCTGATAAGGTGGATTTTGCTATTACAAGAATTTGACTTTGAGATCAAGGATAAAAGGGTAGTGAAAACCAAGTGGCTGACCACTTGTCGAGGCTTGAGCTGGAAGAGAAGAGAGTAGAGGGAGCTATACAAGAAACATTCCCTAATGAGCAACTCTTCGAGGTAAATTCTATACTTCCTTGGTTTGCTGATATTTTCTAATTTTTTGCCTTGCGGCACCCTTCCTCCAGATTTGAGCTATCAAGAAGAAGAAGCTCGTCCATGACATCAAGTTCTATTATTGGGATGATCCATTTGTATATAAGAGGTGTGCTGACCAAGTGATTCGGAGATGCGTGGAGGGTATCGAAGCTCAACAAATTTGGAGAAGTGTCATTCTTCACCATATGGTGGACATTTTGGAGCATCACGAACAGCAACTAAGGTATTGCAATCTGGTTTTTATTGGCCTAGTTTGTTTAAGAATAGTTATACCTTAATAAAGTCATGTGATAGATGCCAGAGATTAGGAAACATATCTAGGCGTCATAAATTACCACTGACAAATGTCTTGGA
Source organism: Primulina tabacum (assembly GCF_025594145.1). NCBI lineage: Eukaryota > Viridiplantae > Streptophyta > Magnoliopsida > Lamiales > Gesneriaceae > Primulina > Primulina tabacum. The sequence continues at coordinate 1,062 of NW_027460062.1, forward strand.
GTGGAACTTTTTTGATGTCTGGGGCATAGATTTCATGGGACCTTTTTCCCTTCTTTATTGTAATTCTTATATTTTATTAGCTGTTGATGATGTGTCGAAATGGTGAAGCAATCACCACAATACTAATGACTCTCATGTTGTAGCGAAATTTGTGCATAAGAACATCTTCACCAGGTTTGGACACCGAGAGCATCATAAGTGACGAAGGTACACATTTTGCAATAGAATTTTCAACTCACTTTTGGCTAAATACAATGTGAGCACAAAGTGGCACTAGCATCATCTCAGTCGAATGGACAAGCTGAAGTATCCACCGGGAAATTAAGCAAATACTGGAAAAAGACTGTCAACACCAACCGGAGGGATTGGGCTATGAAGTTGGATGATGCGTTATGGGCTTATCGAACTGCATTCAAGACGCCTATTGGGATGTCTCCCTATAGGCTAGTATTTGGGAAGGCATGCCACTTGCCACTAGAACTGGAGCATCGAGCATTCTGGGCAGTTAAAAAGTTGAACTTCGACCTGAAAGTTTCTGGCGATGTCAGAAAACTGCAGTTAAGTGAGATGGATGAATTCCGAAATGACGCTTATGAAAATGCCTAGATCTACAAAAAGCAAACTAAGAAATGGCATGACAAAATCATTGTCCGAAGGGAACTAAAACCGGGACAGCAAGTACTGTTATTCAATTCACATCTGAAGTTGTTCCCTGGTAAATTGAAGTCGCGTTGGTCAGGGCCATTTGTAGTAGAACAGTATATCCTCATGGACTATCGAGCTGAGATGCAGTGATGGACGAACTTTCAAGGTCAATGGACAGCGGGTTAAGGCATATATGGAACTGAAGTGAGGAATATTGACAATCTTAGTCTGGGTGAACCCAATTGAAACAAGACTGGTAGTCAGGCTGATGACATTAAACCAAGCGCTTCGTGGGAGGCAACCACGATTATTTTTTGCATTCATTTTGTTCATTTTATTTCATTTTTTTTATTCATTGATTTTAATTATTCATTTCTAGTAATAATTTTATTTGCTTTAATGTTTGCAGGTGTGTTAAAAAAAAAAGTTGCAAGCGCGCCACCGCGCGCAGCAGCGTGCCCATCCAGTGAGCATCGAAACAGAGAGGAGCGCGCCATCGCGCGACATCATGCGCACCCGCGCGCGATACATTATTGGACAAGCACAGAAGCTCGCGCACGGCCGTACCACTTTACGCGCGACAGCGCGCGCTTAATTATTAGCAGAATACAGAAGCTCGCGCGTGGCCGCGCCACTTCTCGCGCGCACCGCGTGTAGCTCCCCCTTTAAAACCCTATCTCACAATTTCACACACACACAACTCCTCACTCTGAGAAACAGGCTCCACCCCCAACAAATCCTCTCCAAAAATTCATCCCCTTCACAAATCCTCTCCAAATTCACTCAACCCACAAACCTCCATCCCCAAAACTACTCCATAACTCCTTCTCTCACAAACAAGCTTCACACAACTCATCTCTCTCACCACCAACAGCAGCCGCCTCTCAGGCACGCCGCCGCCGTCGCCGCCACTTGCTATCGCCGAGCGTCATCTCCGGTTATTCTTCTACACTCAAGGGTACCGTTTCTTTTACGTGTTATCATTTGGGGATACTTTTCAGATTTCAAGCAATTGTTGGTGGCATTGTGTCTATATTTGTTGAGTATAAGTGTGGGTATTGTTGAAAATTACGCCGCCTAGAAAAAGATCGAAGGATGGGGCTTCCTCTTGCTCGTTCCTACGATGCTCATAAATTTTGAAACGAGGAAGCATTCCGAATTTACGAAGGCACCATGTCTGGGTCGATTATTCCAGAAAGAGGGCTAGATCTGACGTACCCTGAATGTGCAATAATTGAAGAGGTTGAGCGAAGGGGGTGGGTTGATATAGCACAGTCACCGCCAGATGCAAGTTATACCCGTAGTTCGAGAATTCTATGCTAATTTGAGAATCAAGCACGAGGAATACGGAGTTCTGGTACGAGGGAAATTGGTCTATTTCGATTCAGCAACCATTAATGATATTTACAATCTGCCGAGTTTTGAAAATGACTAATATACTGCGTTGATTACTGGCAATGTTGATTACGATGAGATCATCAGGATCTTATGCATCGAGGGTGCAGAGTGGCACTTGAATCAAGGCTCTCCAGTCACTTTGAAGAAATCTTACTTAAGCCGTGACCCACGCAGTTGGGCATCTTTTATTCTCTCACGGATCATGCCCTCCTCACATCAGAGAGAAATTACAAAGGACAAAGTGGCGTTGATTTACGCCATAATGACTGGGAAGACCGTGGATTGTGGGAGGCTCATTCACAGCTTTATCATGCGTGCTGGTACAGGACTCATGACCGTCAGCCTCCCATGTGCACATACTGTCACTGCCCTATGTCTTCATGCCGGTGTGCAATGGGGCGCAGATGAACATGTTTTGAAAGCAAAGGGCCCAATCACGGTATATACTCCACACCGCCTGCGCTTCGAAAGCGAATTGGAAAGACAAGAGGCTAGGGCAGCTTATAATCAGAGGGCCAGGGAACGCCAGCCGCCGCCACCACCATCGATCCCTCGATCCAGTTTGCGAGACAAGATGTTCCGAATGGAACATGAGATGCGAGCTCAGCGCCACGAGCTGGCCGAGCACCGACACACTACTAATACTTTCATGTCTTATATGATGGACTTCACATCGGTGCTCGCCCAGCGTTTTTCCACCTACTGTACCCGAGGATGTTCCCTTTCCACCATATCCAGCGTGGCCACCACCTTACCCACCACCAATCTATCACCACCATAGCCCATGGACGATGATGCTGAAGATACCGGGAACGATGACTCGAGCCCTGAGTTCTGACACTCGGGAGCGAGGTATGTGTTGTCATGTTCTTTACTTTTATACATTGAGGACAATGCATACTTTAAGTTTGGGGGGAGGGTAAAATTGCTTGTTAGAATTTTTCTGCAATTTTTTTATTATGCTCAGTAGTTAGTTTGATTTTTTATTTATTGCATGCTAGATTTGTTAAATAGAGTCATGGATAAGTAAAATGTGTGACCGATGATGAAAATCGAATTGCGATCCTGAAATATATATGTGTTCATGATAACTTAGGAGTCATAATTATTTTGTACTGTCGTGTTTGTTGATACTATCGTTGCTTAGAGACAAGTTGCATGCCTGTGATGCTAAATAGATGAGGGAGATCTGATTCTTGGAAATTCTTGCATGACATTGATTGACACTTTTGCAATCATAGAAATGAGCTAGGCAATTTTTCACAATATCCTTGGGCCTATATTCTTTGCTAACTGTCAATTGTAGCCCTTTGAGCTTCAAGTTAATTGAGATGCTTAAATTTTCTTCGTGCACCTATTTCATCTATCATTTTTATTGAAAATTGCATGTGACTGGTTTGTATGAGTGACTAATGGATTGACGGAAGTCTAGAACTTGTTTGAACACTTTTCGAGGCGAAATATGGATAATATGTGATATAGGAATGATTTAGGCGATCTTTGGAGCCGTTTTGAACCTTCGAGCCTACCAAACGAAAATGAAATATCCCTAGTGTCCCATTTTGAGCTTTCAAAAAAAAATCAAGTGGTGTATGTCAATGACATACAATTAGCCCCCACTTGTATTTATCTATTTCCCACAACGACTACCTAATGAAGCTTATACATTTACTGTCTTACCTAATTTTGAGAGAAATAAGTTCATAGGTGTTGTAATGATTCAAATACTCCTTGAAAAGAAAAGCAAAATTTTAATGTGCTAAAAGGAGTTGAAAAAATAAAAAAAAAACAAATGTGAATCAAAAGTGGTGAAAAAGAAAATAAATGGGAGATGAAGGATATGAATGAGAAGAAATCAATAAAGTGATGGTGAATGAAATGATAGTGAAATTGATGAAGATTGGATTATTTCTTTCAAATTTTGATGTCCATACCCTTTATTGTAGCCGTGAGCCGTGGCCTGACGTTACAAGCTTACAAGACCTATTAACCTTGTCATATTTATCCAATATACTAGTGGAGAAAAGTTGTTCAAATCAAGCCTATGGATACCTGAAAAACATTGTCAACGAGTATAGACTTTAATCACTTGCTTGCAAGCATCTCATTTTGTGATTTCATCTTTGGCATACTTGTGATTGACCATCTTTCGAGCCAAATAATCACCGACAAAGTCCTATGTGATCTGTGAATGCAAATTTATATTTTGATGAAGTGTGAGTTGAACTGAACTGAGGATTTCTTGATTCTGTAAGGCGAATGGGCATTACAACTCTATTTGAGCATTCGATGGGGTAAACGAACATTGACATATCACACACACACGTGACTCTTGGGAAATCGTGAATTACATGAAATTAGATGAGTCGGAGGTCAATATCACTTTTCGCATAACCATGACTTTAGTAGTGGCGTTAACCTTTTCCTTAGTTACTAACTTTTATTCTATTTTGCTCGGGACTAGCAAAAGTTCAAGTTTGGGGGGTTTGATAAGTGCAAGATTTGCACTTAATTTATTTTAGAATCCATTTTGAATTATGCTTGTTTCGAACAGAATTATGCGTTTTGTGGTTTGTTTCTGTTGTCATTTCAGGAATGGAGAAAATAGCGGACACGAAGCCGAGTAGAGTCAGGAAAACATAGTGCCAAGAAGCCCCCGAACAGAACCTCGCGCGCGCGACCGCGCGAGATCACGCGCAGCTGCGCGCGATGATGTGCAAGGAAATCGACAGAAAGGTGCGCACGGCCGCGCCACTTTACGCGCGACCGCGCGCGCACATATACATGGGCGGGAGAACAGAAGCTTACGCGCGATCGCACGACATCTCGCTCACCCGAGCGCACGCAAGCAGCAGAAAACCCGAGAGGCACGCGCAGGCGCGCGCGCACCAATACAGGCGAGTGACCAGACACTTAGGCGCGGCCGCGCGACTTCATGCGCAACCGCGCACACACACGCATCTCCCGAGCGCACGGAAGCAGCCGCGCAGCAGCGCTAGAACTCGCGCCACCGCGCGCACGGCGTTCCAGAAAGCCTTATATAATGCGCGAGCTAGATCAGAAATGGGAGAGGCCGTCTTGGGGAAGAATGATACGAGAGAAGCTAGCCGCCTTGGAGAAAATCACGAGAAATCAGAGCGCATACACGAGACGAGGATTCAGAGTGCGAAGAACAGCCACAAATACGAAGAACAACGGATCCGGGGACGGAGACGACACATCGGATTTGTTATCTTTTCCTACGTTTTTTTTATATATTCTACTGTGTGGCGATGTCTATAACTGAAAATATGTCTTGTCTTCGCTTGGATTTCGTGATGAACTAATTTCCCATTCTAGAGAATTATGTAGCTTTGTGGACACGATGATTTGACGTGGTTATTTTATATGATTGAATTCCATTGCATATTTAATTGTGTTTCTCTGTGTTTATTTCTCTGCAATTTATTGGCCACAAATTGTTCGTTGTTTGATTAGTTCTATAACTCGGGAGAGGGACTAGGATTATATATTATTAGAGACACATCGTGGAATTTTATATCGTTCGGAAGGCGTATAACTTTAGCGAGGCTTAGGTAAGAACATTATTTGCATGTATCAATTAAACTTAGATTTTATTAGGAATAATTGAATCGAAGTTTGATTTATACAATTTATTCGTCACTTGGGAAAGGGGGAATAAAATAATTAAGTGTTCTTGGTAATTAAATAATTGGAATTCAGGAATATAAATTTAACTTGGAATAATTGTCGTGGAAACTTAGTGAAGTCATTTCTCTAGATGCTCTCTCCTTGATATTTTCCTTAATCCGGTATTAGATTAATTATTTGTTTTCAATCTATTCGTGTAAGTAAATCAACCATTCTATCGAATTGTCTAGATAAAGTTTGGACTATTTTAATTACAAGCACTGATATACATTTATATATACACTCCTTGTGGGATCGATATCTGTACTTTAACCAGTACTAAAACTTGACACCGTACACTTGCGGTAGTGAAAACACCAAACACCGTGTTACAGTGGTCTGCACCTACATCTGTACCAGAGATCCGTAGTTTCTTGGGTTTAGCAGGTTATTATCGTCGATTTATCGAGGGATTTTAAAATATTGCTAGACCTTTGACACAGTTGACCCAGAAAGGTGTGCGATTTCAGTGGTCTGAAGCACGTGAGAGGAGTTTTCAGGAGTTGAAGCATCGACTGACGACTGCATCGGTGTTATCAATTCCTACAGAAAACGATAGGTTTGTTGTTTATACTGATGAATCATTACATGGTTTGGGATGTGTTTTGATGCAGGATCGACATGTTGTGGTATATGCCTCGAGACAGCTGAAACCACATGAAACAAGGTACCCTGTGCATGATTTGGAGTTGGCAGCCATTATCTTTTCCTTGAAGATATGGTGACACTATTTATATGGTACCTCGTTTACGATTTATACTGATCATAAGAGCTTGAGATTTCTGTTTACACAGACAAAGTTGAATAAGAGACAGAGACGATGGCTAGATTTGCTGAAGGATTATGATTGTGAGACTGAATATCATCTTGGTCGAGCCAATCTTACACAGCTGATGCACAGAGTCGTAAAGTGAGTTGTACGGCAGAGGATGTGGGTCGCTTATCTGCTATGATGATGTCTTGTTGTTCCTTGGGATATGATTTTGATATCTCGACGGCTCCTATCCAGGTATCTACCTTATTAGCTGAACCTGATATATATGGTTGTATTCGTGATGCACATATGACAGACGAGAGAGTTCAGCAATGGAAGAAGTTAGTTTCTCAGAAACAAGATACTCGTTTTCGAGTGGCTGGTGATGGCAGTTTGAGGATGAATGATAGATGGGTAGTTCCTGATATATCTGAGTTGCGCCAAGGCCTGTTGCGGCGTGCACATTGTAGTCGATATTCTATCCACCATGGTGGCAAGAAGATGTATAAGGATCTAGGCTCTCAGTTTTGGTGGAAAGGAATGAAACGTGATGTGATTGATTTTGTACGTCGATGTCTCAATTGTCAACAAATCAAAGCTGAGAGGAAAAGGCCGGGAGGTGAATTGAGGAGTTTAGAAGTACCGACTTGGAAATGGGAGCACATATCGATGGATTTTTTGACTCATTTGCCAAGAATCACTGGAACTATTGATGCTATTTGGGTGATCGTTGATCGATTGACGAAAGTTGCACATTTTATACCCTATAGCATGAGTAGTATGTACTTGACGATGGCACAGTTGTATATACGAGAGATTGTACGGTTGCATGGGATTCCAGTGTCTATTATATCTGTTAGAGATCCTCGATTTACTTCTCATTTTTGGGAAGGATTGCAAACTGCGATGGGGACAGAGTTGATATTGAGTACAGCTTATCATCCCAGACAGATGGTCAGACTGAGCGTACTATTCAGATGCTGGAGGATATGTTGCGTGCTTATGTTATGGATTTTAAATCTGTTTGGCAGTCATCTATTCCATTGGTGGAGTTTGCATATAACAATAGTTATCAGAGTAGTATTCAGATGGCTCCATTTGAGGCATTGTATGGGAGACGTTGTAGATCTCCGTTATACTGGGATGATGTTGATCGAGCTGCAGTTACGGTCCTGATATGATTCATGAGTTGGAACAGAAAGTAAAGTTGATACAGCAACGATTGAAAGCAGCTCAAGATAGACAGGCCGCATATGCCAATAAAAGACGAAGACCCTTAGAGTTTCAGCAGGGCGATCGAGTATTTTTGAAAGTTACTCCTTTTCATGGCACAGTGCGATTTGGTATGAAAGGAAAGTTGGCACCGAGGTATATTGGTCCGTATGAGATATTGCAGCGGATAGGCACTTTGGCTTATCGATTGGCTCTACCTCCATCTTTATCTGGTATTCATGATGTGTTTCATGTGTCGATGTTGCGGAAGTATGAGCCGGATCCTTCACATGTGTTGGATATTTCTGAGGTTCAGTTAGAACCTGATGTATCTTATGTTGAGAGACCAGTTTGTATTCTGGATCGATCTGAACGAAAGCTTCGTAGTAAGCTTATACCGATGGTGAAGGTTCAGTGGGAGCATAGAGGTGTCGAAGAGGCCACTTGGGAGACAGAGCGGCATATGAGGGAGCTCTACCCCTATTTATTATGATGGTATGACGTATCTTTATTTATCTATGTTATTACTGTTGTTGATTAATTTCAGGGTCGAAATTCATTTAAGGGGGGTAGAAATGTAATGCATGAAGTAAATATCACAATTTGTTGATTTAGTAATGTGATATTACTAAATAATTAATGATTTTTAAAGAGCGAAGTATGACATATTTTGATCATATGAAGTCCAAATGATTTAAAATTTGGATATAACGTAGAAAACTCAAAGATATAGAAGTTTCATGTTTTGAGTTTTGAAAAATTTGATCGTTTGACTGGTCCAAAGGGATATACCGGTGTTAAAATGTTAAATATTATAAATTATATTATATTATATTATTTTTATTAATATAATATAAAAGAAAAAGAAAAAAAAGAAAAGATGATAAATATGAAACTCACGTGAGTTTCATTCATTTTGGCAGAAGGTATTTGAACAGAGAGAACGAGAGAGGAGGGTTAGGAGAGAAAATAGAATTTTGATTTTCTTTTCAATCTTGCGACTTATCGTTTTATCTAATCGACGAACCGACTTCAGTTCTGGGATCGTTGACACGAGGTCTTCGATTTAAGGTATAAAGTTTATAGTTTTGGTGTTTGAAATTCGTCGATTTCTGAAATAAATCCGATAAATTATTAAATCATACTGAAATTGAAGATTGTTGAATAGTGTATGATTTTAACGAAGTAGAGAAGATTATTGTGTTGTTGTTTTGAACTATTCCTAAATTATTATAATTAGGAATTTTTAATTGTTGAATTGAAATTGGTGAGTTGTTTTTCAACTCTTATTAATTCTGATTATGTATTTGGAGTCTACGAAGTATAGGCTGCACGTTGATATAAAGTTTTCGCAATTTGACGGATGTTGTAAAATAGCCTATTATTTGATGTTAAATTAATTAGGGTGTATTTGATGGTAGTATTGTGAATTAAATACACCAGAATATTAAATTGTTTAGCGATAATAATTTATAATCGAGTTTTATATTTTGTTGAATTAATTTTTGTTGTGCTATTTGATGTTATATATTGAGGCTGTTATAACTGTGTTGATACGGTGACAATGATCTGATAATTATTGTTGAAATATTTAGATACATCACAAGCCTCAGGATCAAAGAAGTAGCCAGATTTGATATATATACTCGATTATCAGGTACGTGTTGACGTACGAGCATATGTTGTTATAGTTTAGTATTGATGAATACTATTGTGTTGAACGATGGTAAATCACTGGATATGGGTGATTTGATATTATATATGTTTTTGTTTATTATTGTCGATGTTGTTGGCTGTCGTTGTTGGGAGACGTCACGTTGATGTTGTTCGTTCAACGATATTGTTGTCGCCGGAGTTGGGGTGCGACGTATCGTTGATGTTATTCGTTCGACAATATTGATGTCGCCGGTGTTGGGGTGCGACGTATCGTCGATATTGTTATTCACATCGAAGATATTGCTGTCGCCGGAGTTAGGGTGCGACGTATCGTCGATGTTATTGTTGCAGTGTGATGTAGTTGAGGTTGTTGATGGTTGATTGTCCAGAAACGGCAAAGGGGGTATTTCTGTTATCATTTCAGTTATATCTTATGTTGTTGTTAATATAACTATTATATATTACGATGATGATTGTTGTATATGCTCACCCTTTGGGGGCTGTTTCTGTTGGACAGGTTACAGGACTATGCCATGAGACAGGATAGTGGTGAAAGACTATGTGTGTCTAGTCAAACAGTTCTGTAGTTGATAGTAGATAGAAATAGTATAGCTTATTGTCTTATTTGAGTTGTTGTGTATGTATTTATTATACTGTTTCAGCTACACTGGCGTAGATAATGTGGTGATGGCATTATTTTGTCGTATATGCGTTATATTATTATGTCGTCGACAAGAAAATTTTTATGCATATGACGTCACATGTTGTATGATTACGTGGCGAGGTTTGGGGCGCCACACCGCCAAAGGGCAAGGGTCATATTCAACAGTAGAGGGCGCCTCAGAGGCCTGGTAATTTCCCAGTGTGTCCTAAATGCAACCGCCAGCACCCGGGACAGTGCTTATGTGGATCAGGAAAATGTTTTAAATGTGGAGCCAGCGACCACATGTTGAAGGACTGCCCGCAGTGGACGCAGCTGACACAAGGGAGGATATTCGCCATGAACACTCAAGAGGCGAACCCAGACACGACACTGTTGACTGGTAATTTATGTAATTCAGTACAATATTCAATTTTTGCCTTGCATGTTTGTTCTTAATTTGGGATTATTAAGATGCTAGTTGGCATTTTGGTGTCTTTCATTGCATAAGGTTTATGTTAGAATTTTTGGGATATAATTTAATGTGTTGTGCTAACGTCTCTGAGGAAACTTTTTCATAAAGAGATTAGCCACGAAGGCCCTGATAGATCCAGGAGCCACTCACTCTTTTATCTCGGAGACATTCGCTAATCACTTGGACATCAAGTCCATCGGCCTTGACGTGAACTACTCGGTGAGAGTCCCATGAGGGGAAGAACTGTTAGCTACCAGCGTGTCAGAGATATTGATCTAGAACTGCAGGGCCTCCTAGTATATGCCGATCTGATAGTGTTTCCAATGCCAGAATTTGATATTATTTTGGGTATGGACTGGCTGACGAAGAACAGAGTTCTGATTGATTTTGAGAAAAGGTCAGCGTTGGTCAGACTGTTGGGCATGGAGCAGTTTCTATTTGAACCAGACAGATGGAGAAGTTTCCCTCGCATGATTTCTTGCATGCAGGCTCGGAGACTCATTTCCAAAGGGTGTCAGGCTTTCTTGGCCAGCATAATTTCAACACCTGACGTACCCACTCCATCTATATCTAAGGTACCAGTAGTCAGAGATTTTCCTGATGTATTCCCAGACGATGTTACCGGCCTTCCACAAGAGAGAGAGGTGGAGTTTGCTATTGACCTTATGCCAGGCACAGTGCCAATCTCCAAGCCACCATATCGATTAGCTCCAGCTGAGATGCTAGAACTCAAACAGCAGATTCAGGAGCTTCTGGACAAGGAATTCATTCGCCCTAGTTTCTCACCATGGGACGCACCAGTGCTCTTTGTGAAAAAGAAAGATGGGAGCATGAGACTGTGCATTGATTACCGGGAGCTGAACAAGGTAACGATCAAGAATAAATACCCACTTCCAAGGATCGAGGACTTGTTTGATCAGTTGCAGGGAGCTACAGTGTTCTCTAAAATAGATCATCGATCAGGGTATCATCAGCTGAAGGTGAAAGAGGCAGATGTTCATAGGACAGCTTTCAGGATCAGATATGGGCATTACGAGTTCTTGGTGATGCAATTTGGATTGACGAATGCTCCAGCAATATTCATGGACCTCATGAACCGAGTATTTCAGCCTTACCTTGATCAATTCGTCATAGTTTTTATTGACGATATTCTTATTTACTCGAAGAACCATGAGGAGCACAGCCAGTAATTGAGGACAGTTTTACAGATCTTGTAGAGTCGCAAGTTATTTGCGAAGTTCAGTAAGTGTGAATTCTGGTTGGAGAAGGTAGCGTTTTTGGGTCACATAGTGTCTAGCAGTGAGATTGAGGTGGATTCCGCAAAGGTGGCAGCTGTTAAGGAATGGGTTGAGCCAAAGAACGCATCAGAGATCCGCAGCTTTCTGGGTTTAGCCGGTTACTACCATAAGTTTATCCAGGAGTTTTCGTCGATAGCAGTACCGCTCACTTCACTGACTAAGAAGAATGCTAAATTCGTGTGGACTGAGGAATGTCAGAAGAGCTTCGATACTTTGAAACAAGCCCTTATTTCAGCGCCAGTGTTAGCCATGCCACCAGGGCAAGGAGATTTTGTGCTATACACAGATGCATCTAAGCTCGGTTTAGGCGCAATTTTGATGCAACATGGTCGGGTCATAGCTTATGCTTCCAGGCAATTGAAGGTGCACGAGAAGAACTACCCGACTCACGATCTGGAATTAGCAGCCGTGGTCTTTGCTTTGAAGATTTGAAGACACTATTTGTAAGGCGAGAAATGCCAGATATTCACTGATCATAAGAGTTTCAAGTATTTCTTCAAGCAGAAAGAGCTGAATATGAGACAGAGACGGTGGTTAGAATTGGTGAAAGACTATGATTGCGAGATTAGCTACCATCCAGGGAAAGCTAATGTCGTGGCAGATGCCTTGAGCCAAAAGGTTGCGGTCATAGCACAGTTGTCAGTACAGAGACCTCTTCAGTTCGAGATTCAGAGGTTTGGTTTAGAGGTTTATCCCAAGGGCAGAGCTCTCAGGCTATCTAATATGATTGTCAAGTCTGAATTGCTAGACCAAATCCATAGAGGAGAGACTTCAGATGAACAGTTGCAGAAGTGGAGGCTGAGAGATGAGGCCAAGGGCAGCGTACTTTACTCAGTGTCTGATGGTATCGTGAGATACAGAGGTAGAATGTGGGTGCCTAGTATTGATTCGGTCAGAGAGGATATTCTAATAGAGGCACATGCATCTCCGTATTCCATTCACCCAGGAGGCACCAAGATGTACAAAGACTTGCAGAGTTTGTATTGGTGAGCAGGTATGAAGAGAGACATCCGTCGGTTTGTGTCTGAGTGCCTCGCTTGTCAGCAAGTAAAGGCAGAGCATCAGAGGCCAGCAGGGATGCTTAAGCCACTCCCTATCCCCGAGTGGAAATGGAAGAATATCACCATGGACTTCGTTATTGGCTTGCCGAGATCAATTAAAGGATCCAATGCCATTTGGGTCATAGTGGATCGACTCACTAAGTCAGCGCACTTCTTGCCAGTGAAGACGACTTTCTACATGACGCAGTATGCAGAGCTTTATATCAGGGAGATCATTCATTTGCACGGGATCCCAGTTTCTATTGTGTTCGACAGGGACCCGAGGCTTACATCGTCCTTCTGAAAGAGCCTACATACAGCCATGGGGACAAAATTGCTATTCAGTACAGCTTTTCACCCGCAGACAGATGGCCAGTCTGAGCGAGTGATTCAAATTTTGGAGGATTTATTGCGAGCCTGTATGATCGATTTCCAAGGGACTTGGGAATCAAAGCTACCTTTAGTGGAGTTTACCTACAACAACAGTTTCCAATCATCTATAGGTATGGCTCCCTACGAAGCATTGTATGGAAGGAAGTGCAGATCGCCGATTCATTGGGACGAAGTCGGTGAAAGAGCATAACTTGGTCCAGAGATTGTTCAGCAGACTGCAGATGTGGTGGTCAAGATTCGAGACAGGATGAAGACCGCCCAGAGTCGTCAAAAGAGTTATGCTGACAAGAGGAGAAGAGATCTATAGTTTACCGTAGGTGATCACGTTTTTGTGAAGATAGCAACTATGAAGGGCGTTTTGAGATTTGGGAAGAGAGGCAAGCTTAGTCCGAGATTCATTGGACCGTTCGAGATTCTTGACAGAGTTGGGACACTAGCTTATCTTGTTGCCCTCCCGCCGAATCTGGCCGGGGTACACAATGTGTTCCATGTCTCAATGTTGAGGAAGTATCTAGCTAATCTTTCGCATGTGTTGAGCTATGAACCGTTACAGCTTGCTCCAGACCTGTCATATGTGGAAAGACCCGTCCAAATCCTAGACAGACAGGAGCGCAGACTTCGGAACAAGGTGACCAAGTTGGTCAAAGTCCTGTGGCTGAATCAATCAGTGGAGGAAGCACCGAGGCAGATATGAGGAACCGCTACCCAAAATTGTTTGGTAAGATTTAATTTCGAGGACGAAATTTATATAAGTGGGGGAGGAACTGTAGAGCCCAAAATCAGTACACGTAAAACCCATGCATTTATTTATTTGTTAAATCATTTATTTTAATTTAGAAAAGAGTTTTAGCCATGCATGATTTATTTAAATTACATTATTTTAAATAATCTATGTTTATGTGATGCACGTTAAAATATTTTCTCGAGTTTCATGTTTCAGGCGAATATTCGATGGGGGATCGAGGAGAAGAGACCGGGGAGAATTTTTGGTAATTTTAAAATGTGGTAATTTATTTTAAGTTAGGATTGGGGCATTTTTAAATGATTTATAAGTTTTTAACATTTTTTAAAAGTCTAATTTTTCTATTTAGTGATTTTAGGATTTTTAAAGCTTTTAAAGTTAGCATTGTGCAATTTAATTTTTGGTAATTAGGGGATTAACTTTTAAGTAACATTTTTAATTATCATTAAGCAACTTAAATACCCCTAAGCAAGACACACACACACGTTTTTCACTCAAAACACACGCGCACACACGTTTTACACACACTGAAATCGGCAAAACACACACACACACTATCACAATTCAGATTTTTATCATTTTTGAGAAGATCAAAACCTAGGGTTCTTGAGGGTAAGCAGCCGCCCCTTTCCTTCGAGTTTTCCAGAAAGTTTTTGGTGAATTTTATTGCAAAAAAACCGTCCCACAAGCGTCCCGGATCAACCCTCGCTTCCTTCCCGCGTCGGAGTCGTCGTTTCGGTAACGTTAAGGATCTAAAGGCACATATATTATTTCGTTTCTGCATCGATCTTGTCATAGTAATGATTTTTATGTTTATTGTATGAAAAAAAAACATTTGGATTTTATGAAGAATTTTGCGCAAACATGATTGGATCGATTTTGAAATAATTTTTAGTTCTAAAACTCGAATTTTGATGTCAAATTAAATACTACGACTTTTCGGTCGACTTTTTCGAAAAACTTTCAACATATAAAACGTAGAACTTTTTGATACCTTCGATTTGAAAGTAAAATTAAAATATTTGGATAAAAATTGAGGGAGTAATGGTGTTTTTCGTGGGAATGCTCAAACTGTGTTTTTTGAAAAATTATGTTATTGACGTGTTCTTGAGAATTTCTTGTTGCAGGCTTCGTTGGAAATCGCCGGAGGTTCCTTGCTGTGTTTAGGAGTGTCCATTGGGTTGATCATGTGAATTTTGAGGTGTTGTCTCGGGTTGGTTAAGTTGTGTATGCATTAGAAGTCATAGGGAACTCATGTGCAGAATTTTTGGGGTGTGCTAGCGCAAGACTAGCACCGCAGCGCCGCACTGCTGGCACAGCAGCGCTGCAGGTTTGTTCCAGCAAGCTGCAGCGCCGCAGCGCTGCTGGTACGCAACAGGCAATGCCGCAGCAAAGCAGGGCAGCGCCTAGGCGCTACTTCGGGCAGATTTTTGGCTTTAAATCTAGGTGTTCTTGCTTTCTTTGGGTACTATTAAGTCATTATGTCCTAGTATACTAAAAGTTAATTTAGATGTCATGAAGTTTGATTTGGGAACGTTGAACTATGTTTTAAGCAAGGTTCGTACCTTCTATTGGGTGAGGAAATTCATACTTCTTGACAAGATTTGTTTCGGGATTGAGTCGGGGGTTAGTATGTTGGTTATTACGGTGAAGTCCCGAGCATTTGTAGAAGGTCATAAGTTAGTAATTCATTGGGTGATGCATTCGATAGGCATGATTAAGTTGTGGAATTTAAAGTTCATGGTAGCATGTTAGCATGTGCAGCAGTGGCCACAAGTGAGATCCAACGAATCTCTCAACGCCAAGTAAGTATGTTCGACGTGCAAAAGAAAATATTTTCATGTTTTTGAGGTATGCTAAATGTCTTGTGACCAAATTATGAATGGGTTTGGAAGTCGGTGAACGTGGCCGAGAACCTCTCCACCCCGTTAAAGCATGAACGGATTTAGATCAGGATTGGAAAGCGTTAAAGCAAGAACGAGGACCAATCCACCTCTTAAAGCATGAATGGGGATCTCATGTATGTGGCAGCGGATTCGTCCCTGTCAGCTCAGTACTGTGGTTTAATCTGATTATGCGTATTTATGTATGGGTAACTCGCTTTGAAACATGCCTCTACGCAAAATGATGAAGTTATGTATGTTCAAGTATGCTCAATTATGCAAGCATGTTTAAGAAAAGTTTTATGACAATGGCACGTGTAACGTACCGTATTTTTTACTACTTAAAATTTGTGGAAAAATTAAAATTTTTTTTAATTAAAAGGTGAACCTTCAAAATTCGAAATAATAAACTGTACGTCCCAAAAGTGTTTGCAACAAAAGATCTAAAATAAAGTTTCCCCAAAAGCGTCTGGTTAAAATCTCATAAATAATTACATAAATCAGAGTATTTTGATCATTTCCAAAAGGCTTAAAACATGGGCGATCCTCGGGCCTAGCCTCCTGCTCAGTCCAAGCCAGCTCCTTGGTCTCCACCCCTAGTCTCCTCCAAGTCATCCTCACCTGCATCGATCAAGTCTAGTGAGTCTAAAGACTCAACAGGTATAAACTGGAAGTAACGAGTAATACATAATAAAACCACATGCAACTTTAAAATAGAACATACATACGGGAACTTGAACATGCATAAATGAACTTGAACATACGTACGTACATACAGAAACGTGCCATAACATGAAACTTTTCTTAAACGTGCTTGCATACTTGTACATATTTGAACATACTTAAACTTCATCATTTTGCGTAGAGGCATGTTTCAAAGCAAGTGACCCATACATAATACGCCTGATCAGACTAAACCACAGTACTGGGCTGACAGGGACGAATACACTGCCACATACATGAGATCCCCGTTCATGCTTTAACTGGTGGATTGGTCCCCGTTCATGCATTAACGCTTTCCAATCCTGATCTAAACCCGTTCAAGCTTTAACGAGTGGAGAGGTCCTCGGCCACGTTCACCGACTTCCAAACTCATTCATAATTTGGTCACAAGACATTTAGCATACCTCCAAAAACTTGAAAATATTTTCCTTTGCATGTCGAACATACTTACTTGGCATTGAGGGATTCGTTGGATCTCGCTTTGGGGCCACTCCTGCACACACTAACATGAATTCGAACACTTATCTTTCATAGCTTAGACGTAGGTACTCGTACTCACCACCGAAGTAAAAAAATAGCTTATGACATTATAAATCTCTCGGGACTTGACCTCGTTTAATAATTGTATTAAGCGATGACATAGAACCCCAAAACAAATCTCAAAGGGAAAACTAAGCTTTTCCCAAACAGGAGGTACACGGACCCCGTGCCCAGGTCCGGGTCCGGGTCCGGGTCCGTGTAGGTACAGTAAAATGCATGCAAAAAAAAGGCACGGACCCCGTGCCTAGGTCTGTGTAAGGGTTCGTGTAGACCCGGCAAAATGACACTTCGGAATGAACAAAGGCACGGACCCCGTGCCTGGGTCCGGGTCTGGGTCCATGTACCCTCGGTGAAAGGGAACCAACGAAAATTCAATACATGTGATGCTCAACACTCTAAACATGATTGTACGGACTATGACCCGATGCCTCGAGACCCATCCTATGATGCTACTACTCTGATACAACTCGTACAAACACCCCGAATCAACGACAACCAACCTACGACTCGATGCAACTCAAAACACGGGACTTAACACCAAATCGCTTCTTATGACATCTATTGAATTCAAGTGTCTATCGACTCTAACCGGTACACCAATTACCAACCCAACATCATACTAACATACCTAAATGCAACAACGATTACCCATCGATCCCCAACGACCATGCTGCATCAACACTGGGCCCAACCCTAGCTTAGATGCATCGGTGTATAACACAAAATTCTCTTGCCCAGATGGCATGGCTAACACTGGCGCTGAAATAAGAGCTTGCTTCAAAGTATCGAAGCTCTTCTGGCACTCGCCACTCCACATGAACTTAGCATTCTTCTTGGTCAGTGAAGTGAGTGGCACTGCTATTGACAAAAATCCCTGAATAAACTTACGGTAGTAACCGGCTAAACCCAGAAAACAGCGGATCTCTGAAGCATTCATTGGCTCAACCCATTCCTTAACGGCTGCCACTTTCGCTGGATCCACTTCAATACCATTGCTAGACAATATATGACCCAAAAACGCTACATTCTCCAACCATAATTCACACTTACTGAACTTCGCAAATAATTTACGACTCTGCAGGGTCTGCAAAACTGCAAAAATGTCCACAAATGCTAGTTGTGCTCCTCATGGCTCTTCGAGTAGATAAGAATATCGTCAATGAATACTATGACGAATTGATCTAGGTAGGGCTGAAATACTCGGTTCATCAAGTCCATAAAAATCGCTGGAGCGTTCGTCAGTCCAAACGGCATCACTAAGAACTCGTAATGCCCATACATGGTTCTGAAGGCTGTCTTGTGCACATCTGCATCTTTCACCTTCAGCTAGTGATACCCTGATAGAAGATCTATCTTAGAGAACACTGTAGCTCCCTGCAACTGATCAAACAAATCTTCAATTCTAGGAAATGGGTATTTATTCTTGATCGTTATCTTGTTCAGCTCCCAGAATCGATGTACAGTCTCATGCTCCCATCTTTCTTCTTTACGAAAAGTACTGGTGCGCCCCACGGTGAGAAACTAGGGCGAATGAATTCCTTGTCAAGGAGCTCTTGAATCTGCTGTTTGAGTTCTAACATCTGAGCTGGAGTTAAACGGTGCGGTGCCTTAGAGATTGGCACAGTGCCTGGAACAAGGTCAATGGAAAAATCCACCTCTCTCTCTTGTGGAAGGCCTGTGACGTCATCCAAAAATACGTCTGGAAAGTCTTTTACTACTTGCACATCTGATAATGACGGAGTAGGTATGTCAGGTGTTGAAATGATGCTGGCCAAGAAAGCCTGACACCCCTTGGAAATAAGTTTCCGCGCCTACATACAAGAGATCATACGAAGGAAACTTCTCCATCTGACTGGTTCAAAAATAAATTGCTCCATACCCAACGGTCTAACCAATACTGACCTTTTCTGAAAATCTATCAGGACTCGGTTCTTCGTCTGCAAATCCATACCCAAAATAATATCGAATTCTGGCATCGGCAACACGGCATATACTAGGTGGCCCTGTAGTTCAAGGTCAATGTCACTGACAACACTAGTAGCTGACAACTCTTCCCCTGATGGGAATGTCATTGAATAATTCACGTCGAGTCGAATAGACTTGACGTCTAGATGAATAGCGAACGATTCTGAGATAAAGGAGTGAGTGGCTGCTGAGTCTATCAGGGCCTTCGTGGATACTCTCTTTATGAAAATATTTTCTGAGGTACGTTAGCACAACACAAAACTTATATCCTCAAACTTCTACATTAACCTCAAGCATCGCAGAAATTAATATCCCAAGATACTCAAAAGTATTACTAGCACACTAATAATCCTAAATAAAATTTCAACATGCACGGCGAAATAATACTAAGCTTAGGTAGAAAAGTTTAACGGTCAGTAATGTCGTGTCTGGGTTCGCCTCTTGAGCATGCATGGCGAATACTCTTCCCTAGGTCGACTTTCTCCACTGTGGGCACTCCTTCAACATGTGGTCACTAGCTCCGCATTTGAAACACTTGCTTGTCCTGTATAAACACTGCCCCGGGTGCTGGCGGTTGCACTTAGGACACACCGGGAAATCGCCGGGCGTCTGAGGCGCCTTCTGCTGTGGCATAGGACCCTTGCCCTTTGGCTGGTCCCTGATAAGGCTTCTTTCCTGGCTACCCCTGGAACGGCCTCTTAAACTGAGGTCGCTGCTGCTGCTGCCGCTGTGGAGCCTGGTAGGGCCTCTTGCCCTGTCGGTCATCCTCATTATCCCTCTGTTCATGATCTGCCGCCAAAGCTCTTGACACGGCAACTGCATAAGTCGTAGGACCAGCAACTCGAACATCACAGCGCAAGATCGGCCGCAACCCATCCATAAAATGCCTCAACTTCCCCTGGGCATCATTAGCTATCAGGGGCACAAAATGGCACCCCCTTTCAAACTTTCCCACGAACTCAGCTACGCTGCTGTCTCCCTGACGCAGCGTCATGAACTCCCTAGTCAACCTGGAGCGTACTTCCTCAGTGAAGTATTTGGAGTAGAAGACCTCCTTGAAACCATTCCACGTCAGTGTCTGCAAGTTCACTGACACCAACTCACTATGCCACCAAAGTCTGGCGTCCCCTGTCAGAAGGAACGTGGCACACATGACCCTATCTGCGTCTGACAGCTCCATGAAATCGAAGATTACTTCGATGGACTTAATCCATCCTTCAGCTATCATCGGGTCAGTGGTCCCCGAGAACTCCTTTGGGCTTATCCGTCTGAACCTCTCGTGTACTGCCTCTGGTCTGGACCTCGCTTATGTATTTGTCGTAGCCTAGTTCCCCGCAAACTGTGCGAAGAACTGCATACCTGCGAGCATCTGCGCCTGCATATCCGGAGGTGGAGGAGGAGGAGCGTCTCTCCCCTCCTCTTGAGCCTCTCCATCCTCATCCCTTGCTTCCCGGTTAATCAAACGTCTAGGCATAGTGTTCCAGAATTTACCCAACACGTAAGCCCCACATGCATGAACATGATACCAATAATATAAGATGCACGTAAATTGAATTTAAAACATGGACATGCTGAAATCAGAACTCCATGCTTAATACATAACATAAATTTAAAACCTTAAAAGTTACTGAATTGAAGTGTGACTTCGTGAGCTTCTTGCGACTGGTAGTAGGCATAACCCTTTACAAGAACATCGCTCGGATACCAACTGTAACGTACCGTACTATTTACTACTAAAAATTTGCGGAAAAATTAAAAATTTTCTTAAATAAAAGGTGCACCTTCAAAATTCGATAAAATAAACTGTATGTCCCAAATGTAGTTGCAACAAAAGATCTAAAATAAAGTTTCCCCAAAATCATCTGGTTAAAATCTCATAACAAGTAACATAAATCAGAGAATTTTGATCATTTCAAAAAGGCTTAAAACATGGACGGTCCTCGGACCTAGCCTCCTGCTCAGTCCAAGCCAGCTCCTTGGTATCCACCCCTAGTCTCCTCCAAGTCATCCTCACCTGCATCGATCAAGTCTAGTTAGTCTAAAGACTCAACACGTATAAACTAGAAGTAACGAGTAATACATAATAAAACCACATGCAACTTTAAAATAGAACATACATACGGGAACTTGAACTTGCATAAATGAACTTGAACATACTTACGTACGTACATAGACGTGCCATAACATGAAACTTTTCTTAAACGTGCTTGCATACTTGTACATATTTGAACATACTTAAACTTCATCATTTTGCGTAGAGGCATGTTTCAAAGCAAGTGACCCATACATAATACGCCTGATCAGACTAAACCACAGTACTGGGCTGACAGGGACGAATACACTGCCACATACATGAGATCCCCGTTCATGCTTTAACTGGTGGATTGGTCCCCGTTCATGCATTAACGCTTTCCAATCCTGATCTAAACCCGTTCAAGCTTTAACGAGTGGAGAGGTCCTCGGCCACGTTCACCGACTTCCAAACTAATTCATAATTTGGTCACAAGACATTTAGCATACCTCCAAAAACTTGAAAATATTTTCCTTTGCATGTCGAACATACTTACTTGGCATTGAGGGATTCGTTGGATCTCGCTTTGGGGCCACTCCTGCACACACTAACATGAATTCGAACACTTATCTTTCATAGCTTAGACGTAGGTACTCGTTCTCACCACCGAAGTAAATAAATAGCTTATGACATTATAAATCTCTCGGGACTTGACCTCGTTTAATAATTTTATTAAGCCATGACATAGAACCCCAAAACAAATCTCAAAAGGAAACCTAAGCTATTCCCAAACAGGAGGTACACGGACCCCGTGCCCAGGTCCGGGTCCGGGTCCGGGTCCGGGTCCGTGTAGGTACAGTAAAATGCATGCAAAAAAAAGGCACGGACCCCGTGCCTAGGTCCGTGTAAGGGTTCGTGTAGACCCGGCAAAATGACACTTCGGAATGAACAAAGGCACGGACCCCGTGCCTGGGTCCGGGTCTGGGTCCATGTACCCTCGGTGAAAGGGAACCAACGAAAATTCAATACATGTGATGCTCAACACTCTAAACATGATTGTACGGACTATGACCCGATGCCTCGAGACCCATCCTAGGATGCTACTACTCTGATACAACTCGTACAAACGCCCCGAATAAACGACATCCAACCTACGACTCGATGCAACTCAAAACACGGGACTTAACACCAAATCGCTTCTTATGACATCTATTGAATTCAAGTGTCTATCGACTCTAACCGGTACACCAATTACCAACCCAACATCATACTAACATACCTAAATGCAACAACGATTACCCATCGATCCCCAACGACCATGCTGCATCAACACTGGGCCCAACCCTAGCTTAGGTGCATCGGTGTATAACACAAAATCCTCTTGCCCAGATGGGATGGCTAACACTGGCGCTGAAATAAGAGCTTGCTTCAAAGTATCGAAGCTCTTCTGGCACTCGCCACTCCACATGAACTTAGCATTCTTCTTGGTCAGTGAAGTGAGTGGCACTGCTATTGACAAAAATCCCTGAATAAACTTACGGTAGTAACCGGCTAAACCCAGAAAACAGCGGATCTCTGAAGCATTCATTGGCTCAACCCATTCCTTAACGGCTGCCACTTTCGCTGGATCCACTTCAATACCATTGCTAGACAATATATGACCCAAAAACGCTACATTCTCCAACCAGAATTCACACTTACTGAACTTCGCAAATAACTTACGACTCTGCAGGGTCTGCAAAACTGCAAAAATGTCCACAAATGCTAGTTGTGCTCCTCATGGCTCTTCGAGTAGATAAGAATATCGTCAATGAATACTATAACGAATTGATCTAGGTAGGGCTGAAATACTCGGTTCATCAAGTCCATAAAAATCGCTGGAGCGTTCGTCAGTCCAAACGGCATCACTAAGAACTCGTAATGCCCATATATGGTTCTGAAGGCTGTCTTGTGCACATCTGCATCTTTCACCTTCAGCTAGTGATACCCTGATAGAAGATCTATCTTAGAGAACACTGTAGCTCCCTGCAACTGATCAAACAAATCTTCAATTCTAGGAAATGGGTATTTATTCTTGATCGTTATCTTGTTCAGCTCCCAGAATCGATGTACAGTCTCATGCTCCCATCTTTCTTCTTTACGAAAAGTACTGGTGCGCCCCACGGTGAGAAACTAGGGCGAATGAATTCCTTGTCAAGGAGCTCTTGAATCTGCTGTTTGAGTTCTAACATCTGAGCTGGAGTTAAACGGTGCGGTGCCTTAGAGATTGGCACAGTGCCTGGAACAAGGTCAATGGAAAAATCCACCTCTCTCTCTTGTGGAAGGCCTGTGACGTCATCCAAAAATACGTCTGGAAAGTCTTTTACTACTTGCACATCTGATAATGACGGAGTAGGTATGTCAGGTGTTGAAATGATGCTGGCCAAGAAAGCCTGACACCCCTTGGAAATAAGTTTCCGCGCCTACATACAAGAGATCATACGAAGGAAACTTCTCCATCTGACTGGTTCAAAAATAAATTGCTCCATACCCAACGGTCTAACCAATACTGACCTTTTCTGAAAATCTATCAGGACTCGGTTCTTCGTCTGCAAATCCATACCCAAAATAATATCGAATTCTGGCATCGGCAACACGGCATATACTAGGTGGCCCTGTAGTTCAAGGTCAATGTCACTGACAACACTAGTAGCTGACAACTCTTCCCCTGATGGGAATGTCATTGAATAATTCACGTCGAGTCGAATAGACTTGACGTCTAGATGAATAGCGAACGATTCTGAGATAAAGGAGTGAGTGGCTGCTGAGTCTATCAGGGCCTTCGTGGATACTCTCTTTATGAAAATATTTTCTGAGGTACGTTAGCACAACACAAAACTTATATCCTCAAACTTCTACATTAACCTCAAGCATCGCAGAAATTAATATCCCAAGATACTCAAAAGTATTACTAGCACACTAATAATCCTAAATAAAATTTCAACATGCACGGCGAAATAATACTAAGCTTAGGTAGAAAAGTTTAACGGTCAGTAATGTCGTGTCTGGGTTCGCCTCTTGAGCATGCATGGCGAATACTCTTCCCTAGGTCGACTTTCTCCACTGTGGGCACTCCTTCAACATGTGGTCACTAGCTCCGCATTTGAAACACTTGCTTGTCCTGTATAAACACTGCCCCGGGTGCTGGCGGTTGCACTTAGGACACACCGGGAAATCGCCGGGCGTCTGAGGCGCCTTCTGCTGTGGCATAGGACCCTTGCCCTTTGGCGGTCCCTGATAAGGCTTCTTTCCTGGCTACCCCTGGAACGGCCTCTTAAACTGAGGTCGCTGCTGCTGCTGCCGCTGTGGAGCCTGGTAGGGCCTCTTGCCCTGTCGGTCATCCTCATTATTTCTCTGTTCATGATCTGCCGCCAAAGCTCTTGACACGGCAACTGCATAAGTCGTAGGACCAGCAACTCGAACATCACAGCGCAAGATCGGCCGCAACCCATCCATAAAATGCCTCAACTTCCCCTGGGCATCATTAGCTATCAGGGGCACAAAATGGCACCCCCTTTCAAACTTTCCCACGAACTCAGCTACGCTGCTGTCTCCCTGACGCAGCGTCATGAACTCCCTAGTCAACCTGGAGCGTACTTCCTCAGTGAAGTATTTGGAGTAGAAGACCTCCTTGAAACCATTCCACGTCAGTGTCTGCAAGTTCACTGACACCAACTCACTATGCCACCAAAGTCTGGCGTCCCCTGTCAGAAGGAACGTGGCACACATGACCCTATCTGCGTCTGACAGCTCCATGAAATCGAAGATTACTTCGATGGACTTAATCCATCCTTCAGCTATCATCGGGTCAGTGGTCCCCGAGAACTCCTTTGGGCTTATCCGTCTGAACCTCTCGTGTACTGCCTCTGGTCTGGACCTCGCTTATGTATTTGTCGTAGCCTAGTTCCCCGCAAACTGTGCGAAGAACTGCATACCTGCGAGCATCTGCGCCTGCATATCCGGAGGTGGAGGAGGAGGAGCGTCTCTCCCCTCCTCTTGAGCCTCTCCATCCTCATCCCTTGCTTCCCGGTTAATCAAACGTCTAGGCATAGTGTTCCAGAATTTACCCAACACGTAAGCCCCACATGCATGAACATGATACCAATAATATAAGATGCACGTAAATTGAATTTAAAACATGGACATGCTGAAATCAGAACTCCATGCTTAATACATAACATAAATTTAAAACCTTAAAAGTTACTGAATTGAAGTGTGACTTCCTGAGCTTCTTGCGACTGGTAGTAGGCATAACCCTTTACAAGAACATCGCTCGGATACCAACTGTAACGTACCGTACTATTTACTACTAAAAATTTGCGGAAAAATTAAAAATTTTCTTAAATAAAAGGTGCACCTTCAAAATCGATAAAATAAACTGTATGTCCCAAATGTAGTTGCAACAAAAGATCTAAAATAAAGTTTCCCCAAAATCATCTGGTTAAAATCTCATAACAAGTAACATAAATCAGAGAATTTTGATCATTTCAAAAAGGCTTAAAACATGGACGGTCCTCGGACCTAGCCTCCTGCTCAGTCCAAGCCAGCTCCTTGGTATCCACCCCTAGTCTCCTCCAAGTCATCCTCACCTGCATCGATCAAGTCTAGTTAGTCTAAAGACTCAACACGTATAAACTAGAAGTAACGAGTAATACATAATAAAACCACATGCAACTTTAAAATAGAACATACATACGGGAACTTGAACTTGCAAAATGAACTTGAACATACTTACGTACGTACATAGACGTGCCATAACATGAAACTTTTCTTAAACGTGCTTGCATACTTGTACATATTTGAACATACTTAAACTTCATCATTTTGTGTAGAGGCATGTTTCAAAGCAAGTGACCCATACATAATACGCCTGATCAGACTAAACCACAGTACTGGGCTGATAGGGACGAATACACTGCCACATACATGAGATCCTCGTTCATTGCTTTAACGGGTGGATTGGTCCCCGTTCATGCATTAACGCTTTCCAATCCTGATCTAAACTCGTTCATGCTTAACGGGTGGAGAGGTCCTCGGCCACGTTCACCGACTTCCAAACTCATTCATAATTTGGTCACAAGACATTTAGCATACCTCCAAAAACTTGAAAATATTTTCCTTTGCATGTCGAACATACTTACTTGGCGTTGAGGGATTCGTTGGATCTCGCTTTGGGGCCACTCCTGCACACACTAACATGAATTCGAACACTTATCTTTCATAGCTTAGACGTAGGTATTCGTACTCACCACCGAAGTAAATAAATAGCTTATGACATTATAAATCTCTCGGGACTTGACCTCGTTTAATAATTTATTAAGCCATGACATAGAACCCCAAAACAATCTCAAAAGGAAACCTAAGCTATTCCCAAACAGGAGGTACACGGACCCCCGTGCCCAGGTCCGGGTCCGGTCTGTAGGTACTCTAAAATGCATGCGAAGAGAAGAGAAGGCACGGACCCGTACCTAGGTCCGTGTAAGGGTCCGTGTAGACTAGGAAAAATGACACTTCGGAAGGAACAAAGGCACGGACCCCGTGCCTGGGTCGGGTCTGGGTCCGTGTACCCTCGGTGAAGGGGAACCAACGGAAATTCAATACATGTGATGCTCAACACTCTAAACATGATTGTACGGACTATGACCCGACGCCTCGAGACCCATCCTAGGATACTACTACTCTGATACAACCCATTCAAACGCCCCGAATCAACGACATCCAACCTACGACTCGATGCAACTCAAAACACAGGACGTAACACCAAATCGCTTCTTACGACTTCTAATGAATTCAAGTGCCTATCGACACTAACCGGTACACCAATTACCAACCCAACATCATACTAACATACCTAAATGCAGCAACGATCACCCATCGATCCCCAACGAAGCCTGCGACAATAAAACTTCAAGAACACATCAATAGCATAATTTTCCAGAAACGCAGTTTGAGCAGTCTTATGAAACTGATCTATTTTTTACGCATAAATAACAACATAAGGCATAATATAACGAGATCGATGCAGAAATAACAGAATATACGTGCCTTATGACGTTTAAAGTTACTGTGAACCGACGATACCGAAGCGGAGATGGCGCGAGGATTGATCCGGGACGATTGTGGCGCTAAAATCCTTGAAGGAAACACACAAAAATTTGCTGGACGATGGAGAGGGGATGGGGGCGGCTGCAAGGACTCCTAGAACCCTAGGTTTTCTTCCTCTCAAAATAATAAATCTGAATAGTGAAGTGTGTGTGTGTGGGTTTAGCCGTTATTTAGGTGTGTAAAGTGTGTGTGTGCATGTGATTAGTGTTAATTAGGAGAAAAGTTAACTAATTAATAATTAAATAACTAATTTAAATACTAACTCTCCTCTGATAATAAAATCTCTAAATTTAAAATAACTTGCACAAGTGACATAACTTTTAAAAGTTTATAAGTCATAAATAGCTAAATAGATAACTTAGGTTTTAAAATGCTAAAACTAAATAAATGCCCCATTCTTAACTTAAAATAAAATACCACGTTTTAAAATTACCAAAAATCGTCACCGATCTCTTTTCCTCGATCCCGCCTCGAATAATCGCCTGAAACATGAAACTCGAAAAATATTTTAACGTGCATCACATAAACGTAAATAATTTAAAGTAATGTGTTTAAATAGATCATGCACCACTAAGACTCATTTTAAAATTAAATAAATGAGTCAATAACTAAATAAATGCATGTGGTATATGGTACTGAATTTGGGCTCTACAGCACGTCTATGTATGTATGTACGTATGTTCAAGCTTTTGATATGCAAGTTCAAGTTTCAGTATATACCTCTTATTTTAAAGTTGCTTGTGATTTTTATTACGTATTACTTGTTACTTCCAGTTTATACGTGTTGAGTCTTTACTCACTAGACTTGATCGATGCAGGTGAGGATGTTTTCGAGGAGACTAGGGGTGGGTACTAAGGAGCTGGCTTAGACTGAGCAGGAGGCTAAACCCGAGGACCGCCAAGTTTTAAGTTTTATGAAATGTTTAAAAGTAATCTGATTTATGTCATGGATTATGAGATTTTAAGCAAATATCTTTGACAAATTTTACTTTGGGATCTTTGTTGCAACAATATTTAAGGATGAACATTTTATTTTATCGAATTTTGAAGGTTCGCCTTTTATTAAAGAAAATTTTTTAATTTTTCCGCAAATTTTAATTAGTAAAAGGTACGGTACGTTACAGTTATGACATAGAAATCTCAGGCATATGTCAGAATGTACGGTTGAAAATTCTCTCAGAACAGAAGCTGCTGTCGTGACTTGCAAATGTGTGACTATCCTTTAGCACTGTGTTACAGTAAACAACACAGATTAAAGATTGGCACTTCTACTGCTAGGAGCAAAGCATATTGGAACTGATTCATTCGGATGTTGGCAAGCACCGATTATATCCCTAGGAGGAGCGAGATATTTTGTCTCGTTCATTGATGATTTCTCTAGAAGATGTTGGGTGTATCCAATCAAGGAGAAATCAGATGTTTTCCATATCTTTCAAAGATTTAAAAGCGCGGGTTGAACTTGATTCTTACAAGAAAATGAAGTGTTCTGAGGACTGACAAGGAGGAGAATATACCAGTGACGAATTTGATGCATATTGTCAAAATGAGGGCATCAAAAGACAATTTACGACGGCTTACACACCTCAACAGAATGGAGTGGCAGAGTGGATGAACAGGACCTTGTTGGACAGAACAAGAGCTATGTTGAGGACTGCAGGTCTAGAAAAGTCATTTTGGGCAGAAAGCAATCAAAACCGCTTGTTACTTATCAACCGTGCTACTTCAGTAGCGATTGATCTTGAAAACTATGATGGAGATGTGGACCGGGAAACGATAGATTATTCTCATTTACATACATTTGGAAGTCATGTGTACGTTCTGTACAATGAGCAAGAAAGCTCGAAGTTGGATTCGAAATCCAGAAAATGTATCTTCTTGGGTTATGATGATGGAGTAAGGGGTTTGCTTGTGGGATCTTACTTTGTACAAGCTTATCATCAGCAGGATGTTATCTTCGAGGAAGATAAAGTAAAGGGAGAGAAAGGCCACTCTGAATTCAGAAAATACTATATTTCAGGTGGAGAATAAGATAGACAAAGGTCAATTTCTTGAGAAGCAGTACCAGAACACGAAGAACAGACCAAGTTGAGTTTCAAGGTTTCTACTGTGAGGCAGTTAACTCGAGACAAAAGACCACCAGGTTGGCTTTCAGATTATGTCACTGAAAGCAATATTGCATATTGTCTATTATCATAGGATGGTGAGCCATCGAGTTTTCACGAGGCTACTCAAAGCTCAGATGTATTCTTGTGGATGATAGAAATGCAAGAAGAGTTGGAGGCATAAGATAGGAATAAAACTTGGGATCTTGTTACACTATCACAAGGGAGGAAATCCATTGGAAACAGATGGGTCTATAAGATCAAGCGTGATAGAAATAACCAAGTGGAGCTGTATCGTGCTAGGTTGGTGGTAAAAGGGTTTGCTCAGAAAGAAGGCATTGACTTCAAATAGATATTTTCTCCTGTGGTTCGGCTTACAATAGTCAGAGTAGTGTTGGCATTGTGTTCGATGTTTGAACTACATCTAGAACAGCTAGATGTGAAAAGGACATTTTTTCATGGAGATCTTGAAGAAGAAATCTATATGCTCCAACCAGAAGGTTTTGCAAAAAAAGGCAAAAAGAACTTGGTTTGCAGGTTGAACAAATCTCTGTACGGCCTCAAACAGGCGCCGAGGTGTTGGTACAAGAGATTTGATTCCTATATCACGAGCCTTGGATACAACAGACTGAGTTCAGACCCTTGTACATATTTTAAGAGGTTTGGTGATGATTATATCATTTTGCTATTGTATGTGTACGACATGTTGGTAGCAGGCCCCAACAAAGATAGATCCAAGGATTGAAGGCACAGTTGGCTAGGGAATTTGATATGAAGGAGTTAGGACCAGCAAACAAGATTCTAGGGATGCAAGTTCACTGAGATAGAAGTAACAGAAAGATTTGGCTTTCCTAGAAAAATTATTTGAAGAAAGTCTTGCAACGCTTCAACATACAATATAGTAAGTCAATATCGACCCATCTTCCTGTTAACATTAAGTTATCCTTCGAGATAAATCCTTGTAGTGAAACAGAGAGGATGGAGATGTCTCGAGTACCATATGCATCAGCAGTGAGACGTTTGATGTTCGCCATGATCTGTACAAGGCTGGACATTGCTCAAGCAGTGGGAGCAGTTAGTCGGTATATGACAAATCATGGACGATAGCATTGGAGCACTGTTAAGAGGATCCTTAGATACATTAAGGGTACCTCGAATGCTGCATTATGTTATTGTGGATCGGATTTTACACTCAGAGGCTATGTCGATTCAGATTATGCAGGTGATCCTGATAAAAGGAAATCTACTCTGTTATGTGCTTATACTTACAGGGGGAGCTGTAAGCTGGGTTTCAAAACTACAAACAGTTGTAGCGTTATCTACAACGGAGGCAGAATACATAGAAGCTACTCAAGCTTGCAAGGAGGCAATACGGATTAAAAGGTTATTGGAGGAGATCGGGCACAAACAAAATAATTTTTATTTGTTTTGTAATAGTCAGAGTGTCTTGCACGTCGCAAGAAATCCAACCTTTCATTTCAAAACGAAACACATTGGAGTTAAATTTCACTTTGTGCGGGAAGTAGTATAAGAAGGAAGTGTGGATATGCAGAAGATCCATACAAAAGATAACATAGCTAATTTTCAGACCAAGCCAATACAAATGATAACATAACTAATTTGCTGACCAAGCCAGTGAACACTGATAAGTTTAAGTGGTGTAGATCCTCAAGTGGCCTAGCGGAAATGTAAGCAGCAGGGAATGGCAAGATGAAAGGATGTGTGGAGAAAATGTGTTTGATTCTCAATCAAATCTCCAAGTGGGAGAAATGTCGACAAGATCAATAAATGGAGCTGACAAGTTTGACAAAAGAATTTAGTGGTTGGCAGAATTGAAAAAATTTTATCAGACGACGCATTTTTAACACTTCTTCCCATGGACAAGGGGCTTATAAATAGAGCCCCCTTCATTCTGAAATCATCCATTCTTCGAGTTTTCTCTCATTAGTTTATAATATTTGTGAGGTGTTTGTTCTCCTGTATTAAGAGAGTATGTGTTTTTTTGGAAACATAGTGAGTGAGTTGTTCACCACAAAATATTATAGTGGATGTAACGACCCATTACAGGCCCAGTGGACCGCCCATACGGCCCACTGCCCCGATCGACCCAAGGCTATCCCGATCTTGGGCTCCCTCAAAGGGGCCTTTTCCCTCACGGGCTTTCCATAGGCGTCGTACGGGTTACTCATAAAACTCCTCCAGCACATGAACTGGAGTCTGTGCCTTCCCAGGATCGAACCTAAGACCACATGGATATATAGGTACTTAGCACGATCTTGGTACCAATTGAGAATGCAACACCCTTACCCC